>NC_081825.1:280333953-280423953 GCF_030867095.1 Alligator mississippiensis
ATCAAACATCTTTCTGGACATTTTCATATGCATAATGTCATTTCATCCAGTTCTCTCTGTGCAGAGGGGGAGATTTTTCTCTCTGAGAGAATGACTTTCTTTAATGCTTTCATTTTATTTTCGCTGACTACAATCCCCGAGAATGCGCTCGGTCGGAGAATCTTTCGGGGCGCGGTTGACAGTTCCTTTTCCAAGAGGGGTCCTTCACATTTATCATGCCTCTTCCTCGGGGGCTTTGTTATGCAAATGTGGCTGAAATTGATAATTCCAAAGTGCTTCATTTCGGTTCCTTGGCGGTTGGAGATGGTAGATAAAAAGAAACTGACAAGACACACTGATTGCCCTCAATGCTTGTAACTCTCTTGCTAACAAGGCTCGATATTGTTAAAAATTCCTATTGTTATCAGGGTGGCAGTTCCATTATGCAGGCCTTGCAAATTTCTGATTTGAATATTAACCCTTTAATCACCCTTCTCTCCTCCCTCCCCCAACCCCAAATCAATTGCCATCAAATGGCTAAAGGACACAAAACATTAAATTATTTCCCTGTTATGGGTGAACATCTGTGGTATATTTTAAAAACTCCATTAATCATTTTTTCAAGGTAAGCTCAAGCATTTTATATCTAAATGGAGAAAAAATGTTCTGTAATAAAACAACTCTAACAAAAATAGATTGCAGGGTTGTGTGAATCTATTTGGAGGAAACTAGGTTGGGGGGGTGGAATATTTGGATGGAAATATCTGGTTGCCAAAATCAAATTCACTAGCTCCTGGCAAGTGGAGAAGTTTCATTATTTTAAACTTGTGTACTTGCACTACTTGTTCTAACTTAGGTAGGCCTCAGGGAGGGGATAGTGTGTCTTCATATACCCTACTACAGTTGATTTTTACTTCTCTGTCCTGCTAACTTCAGATATACCTTTTTCAGGCTGCCCAGCAGCAAATGTAGCTGACAGGTAGGTGACCAAAATAGTAGAACAGAGGAAGAGGATTCTATAAATGATGAGGATTTTTGCTGTTTATTTGTCACCCAGAACAAAAAGAATCAATAACTTCACTTATACAATGTTGTTCTTTTTAAATGAGGAAATGGGACCTTCTAACTTGGGAAGTGACCCTGACAGTGCAGAAGAGAGAAATGCAGGCTGTAGGAAACAGATCTTGGATCCATTGAAGTCAATGGGAGGTTTGCCAATAGCACCAATGGGCACTGAATCAGGCCTTAGAAGCTGTACTTTTCTTTCCTGATGACAAGTTAAAGTAAACATTAGATCATTCCCGTGGTGTTATAGTTACACTGAAAAATAGAAGACTGCTTAGTGACTGATTTACCCATTGATTAATGAAAATGGGGCTTCTGGAATTTCAAATTTCCCTCTAACATTGGCCGATGTGTGTCCAAGGAAGGTGAATTTCTCCCCATAAAGCATCTGCCTTCAGGTTCATATTACAATTACAGGAAGATTTTTCTGGGGAGACCTGACATTGTTCCAGTTAAACTAAATCATAATATGACAAAGGTTAGCACTGTAGATGCAGAGGGAGCTGGGGAGGAGGGAAAGAGGGAAGGGTTGCCACTGTAAAATGAAACACAGTTCATTGCTAACATCAAGCAACTGCAACAATATAATATCTCTGTACAATTACCAAGAAGATGTATCTCAACCAGCTCATGTCAAAGGAACATCAAAGTTTTCCCTTTTCTTAGTTCTGAAGTCTTGCAGAGCTGTGGCTGCCAAATTATAGTAAATAGACAAGACGCTTGCACAACAGTAACCTCTTTTATATTGGACCAAGGATCTCTCTCCCTCCCTCTATTAAAAAAAATCTCTTGTGTTATTAGAGGAACTCTTGGGAGGCTCATACACTTGGGTTTTCTTTCATTTATAGGTATGATGGCAGATTAAACCCATGTCAGGAAACAGTGATAATGCCGACTGTAGAGGCTTGTGAGTTAGAGCAGCTAAGTTTTCCATGTCACTGTTTTTCCTTCAGTTATTTGAAAACAACTGTTAATTTTTAATGTGTTCTTACCCTCATTCTGTTACTAAAACTAATACCTTCCCCCTTATTTCAGAAATAGATTTCACTAGACCTGCTTGCAGTAAAATGATAATTTGATTCTATCATTTATTCTGTCCATTAGAGTAACCAGTGTTAGTGCTTTTTCTCCACTTGATTCTGTCAAGTGCTGTTATTTATGCTCAATGGTATTAATGTCGTTAGTTGTGTTATGGTTGTATAATCAAAATTGCTACCAGTACGAACTAAATGCAACTGTGGTGACTGTATCAGCTGCCAGTAGTCAAATTGTAGTCAAACTGCACTGAACAATCAATATGTATTAATAAGTATCTATAATTATAATTAACCTATCCTGTCTGCCATGAAGAATCACCCTAACTAAGCCTCATACTTCCCAGCATTGAAGACAGTGCTTATGTTTTGGGAACGGGGGAATTAAAGACGCTCACATATGTTTTAAATGGTTTCTTATTTTCAGTTACACTTAGTGATGACTCTGTTGTAATCTGAATATATAATGCCATTTGTAGTTTTTCTGAGATAGAAGAGCACTTAAAAGTGGATTTCTATTGCACTGTTTGATTTTTTTTTTTTTTTTTTTTTTTTGGCGGTTTTGTTTTGCCAGCTGAAGGATTTAAAGTTTCTTGTTTATTTGTAATAAGAAAACTTGTTAGGTAATTTGTGGCCATAGAATTAGAGAGATACAGCTAAGCTAATATATATGCAATGGTTTCATTAGGTGTAAGAGCAGGCACTCTTTACTTTGCAGTCCAAAACACACAAAGCACCCATTAGAATGAAGAGGCCTGTGATGTCTCTTCATGTGCAGAGTGTAAAGGTACATGAATGTCCTTGCTTGTTGGCATTTAATTTACCAGTTGCCTCTGTAGTGGAGCCTTGGCAGTTTCAGCTTGAATCTGAAAGACAGGCTGTCATACTCAGAGTCTGCTGCCTACTGCTGAAATTGAGAGGCTTGGCAGATATGCAAACAGTAACTGGGTTTGAGTTGTTTTGATTACAAGTTAAACAGAAAGTCATTGGCAGGGCCAATATAAATCTGCTAAGGTTTTTTGGCAAAATCTGTGGAGGTATTTTTATAGTTTCTGCAGGATTCTGTAGCACCTTGATTTTGCATAAAAGCATGTCCACCTTTTGAATGCGTTCTGTGCATACATGTATCAGGAATGGGAATGAACAGGTTTAAATTGCTCAGTGCCCAGAATCAAAAACATAAAACATGCTAACGCCATAATGTACTGCACCACGCTTCGTGCATTTGTTAAACGATGGAGTCTTAGCATGTCTTTTGAGTTAAGTTTGGTTTTCTGATTAGAAAAAATAATGTGAATTATGAACATTTGGAGTAAGGAAGCAAAATATATTTTAGTAGAAATATCTTTTAAAAAGGCCACTGGGATAGATCTGGAACTAATTTACCTCAGTGCACATCCAGAGCACCTTTACAAATATTTTTTTTAATTAAGTATTTTTTTTAGTTAATTAATTAAGCAAGATTTACTCAATTTACTTCCTTGCATGTCCTGGTGTAAGAGTGGTCAGCCTGTACCCTCTTCAGCAACTTTGCCTTGAAACATCTTCCCTGTTCAAACATCTGATCCTGATAAAATCCAAATGCTCATCTCAGATTTATCTTTTTATAACATTCATTATACTCTGTGCCTGATCATCTATGCTGATTTGATAAAAGTAACCCAAACTGACATTGTGTGTGCAAAAAGGGAGTCTGCATACTTTAATTACATTCCCTTTTACAGCTTTACCCTCTGTTTAATTCTGAGTTAGTGTTTTGAACACTACTATATCCCTTACTGAGATTGCCTTGCAATTTTAAGGCAAAACCATGTTAATTTTGGAGGGAGGAAAGAGAATACATATAATTGTCGCTCCCATTGTTTCTGTCTGGCTGGCTGTAGACAGATTTCTGCAAGGCTGGCTTTACATAGCAACAATACATTGATTTACAGAGGCAAGAATATCTCCAGAATTGGAAGGTCTCAGACCCCTTTATTTGAAAGCTGAGAATCTGCAAAATGTGACAAAGTTCTTGGAAAGAGCCCAAATGTATGGAATCTGCAGTTCTTTTTTACCCATTTGTATCTGCTACTTTTTGCCTATTAGAGACAGCTTTCAAAGAGAAACAAACCGAATTTAGACAGAGCATTATACAGTTCAAACTAAATTTTAAAAAGCCTTATTTCAGCAAAGTTAATTAGCATATGAACATGGTGTTTAAATTCATTTTATTTCCAGAAGTGGTAAACTGAAAAAGCACAGGATTAAAAAAAATATAAAAGGCTTGTTTTACTTGGAAGTTTATTTCACTGCATCTCTCTCATATTCTATGCCCTTATCTAAGCGGAATATAAGAGGTTATGCTAATAAGCTGTGTCACACCTTTGAGAAACGGGGGAAACAATAGCATTTTAGGAGTTTCATTTTCAGGTGTAGGCTAGAAAGATACACTTGCTCTGTTTCTTCTCTTGCCTCCTTTTAACATTCAAAATACTAGTTCTTCACTGAAGAATGGGTTTAGGAATCTTGCAACACTATCTTTTTCTGCCCACCCTGAATACTGCAGTCCAATGCAAATTTCTAGAGACTGCTTACAAATGTCATATCTCTCTGAAAACGATGTACTTTATTTCTGTTCTTTCTTATAATACAAACATTTCAGTGCAGCTCAGATCTTATTTTTCAAAATACACAGGATTTTGATATATGGACAACAGGAGAATATGTATTTTAGATATAATGCCATAAGTGCTTAAAAGTTATTTCTGAGCTGATTTAACATGGAAAATCTCCAGGTAGATTAATTTTATGGGCTGCTTTTATGGGTGTAACATTTCAAGATGAGAAAGCCGTGCTTCTGAAATTTAGTTTCGGCAGATTTCATTGGCACCTTCATCTCCATCTTTTATTACCTTAAAGTTGAAATTTAATCTAATTTTTTTTCTGATTTTTACTTAATTTCTGACTGAAATGGCTGGAGCTGTATTTTTGTGCTCAGATTCTGTTGCCTCTATTGCTTATTGCTTTCTCAATATTTACTGCCCACGTTTTAAAAAAAAATCATTATTAAAATACAGGCACTTAATTCCTTAGCATAGCTATTTAATTTGCAAGGCCACTGGCGTTTAGCATTGTTACTGGACAAGGTGGTTAAAGCAAGGTTAAGTAAGCATTCTCAAAAAAAACTACTTTGCTATCTTAGATCACAAAGGTAAGGGAATTCTGTCCTAAAAACCAGTCTGTTGAAACAGGCAGAGCTTGAAGCTACAATCCTCGCACAAGCAACCCTCCCAATAGAAACACGTTTCTATAAATATAAACAGATGCGTATTCCTACCATTCACCATAATGGTCATCGTATAGTGAGAGCAGTGTGTCTGCTACATTGTGGATTAGATAAAAGAAACATGTTTAGCCGTGTTTCTTTATTACTCTTAATATGGATTCACAACACGCACCATAGGAGATGTGTGTTGTGAATACCTATGAACAATAGTATGCATTTGCGTATTATGTACTTTTCTGTATTTCTGAAACATACTCCAGAATGCATAGCAACTCCTTATGAAAAGTGGCTTTTATGCATGTGTTGAGGCTGCTTTTTAAATCTCAGTACCTCAGCCATTTGTTGTTTTTTTTTTTTTCCTTTTGACTGTACCAAAGAGCTAGACTATATTATGGACTGATGGCCTGCAAAATGGCTTTTTCAAAAAAATGAAAATATTTTTAAATTCCAGGAGGTCTAGTGGACAGGGGAGGAGGGGAGAGGGAAGCATTAGAAATCAGAAAACTTTTTTTTGTGTGTGTGAAAATCCGTGGACACCTTCAGGTTGTGATCTCAATTTTAATGGCTGAGTTATACCTTAAAAAAATTGGTCATGCAAATAAAAATGCTGAGAAACTCTTAACTATTGTGGTGCCTGTTGTAATAAAGAAATGCAGTAGGAGAGAGTGACAGAGGTACAAAACACTAAAGAATGATGATTTCCTTACAAGCAATAAGATTGCATAAATTAGGTGTACATAAGTTCCCAGTGATTTATAGCACTTGATACTTACAAAAATGATTATATGTGATGTGATGTTGGAAAATAGCAAAAGCTGATAGTTATTCATAGAATGGATAAAAGAACAAGGATCTAAATACGGATTATAACATCTGTTTTGTAAGGATTTTTGTACATCGTTTATATAAATTATTTTCTGATTTTTTTTTTCCTTGAAAATCAAAACAATATTAATTCACACAGGCATGCATATCCTATTTGTTAATTTTACAAAATGTTATATTTTCCTCTTCTTACCTTCCTTAGCCGTAGTCTATTAATGGAAGTGGCAACTTATTGATTAGGTGTTTAATAACTATATTCTTCTGCATTTGTTCAGATATTTAACTGTTTACATGGCAACTAGTGTAAAGGTGCCTAAGTAGTTTCCTTTAAAATGGGGGAATGAAGAAATGTATTGGCTATGACAACGAGAAGTAATTGCTTTTCCTCCAAAGATCAGATCTGTGTAGTTGTTTGAGAAACAATCTAAACAACATTTTGTTCACCATTGATTTTAAAAGCATTAAAATTAGTTTTTATGCAGCTATACTCATTAAGCTTTTATGTATACTGTGTAGGATGAATAGTTAAGAAGCAATAAAGCATTCTGTAGTAAAATATACTTTGCCAGTTGTCAGAAGAAATAAAATACATATATTTGGAGTGTTTGCTTCCTGTAGAATACTGTGATATTTGCCATGTTAATTACAAACCAAATAAAGCAATTTTATTTGTGTATCTTAAGCGGCCGTATAGCTGTGGATGATTAATACAACTGTTATTGCAAGTGCTGTGTTTGGAGGTTGAGTGTTCATATAAATTTGAAACAAGAGTTAGCAACAAATACCCCAACAATATCCTTATATTTTAAGGCTAAATCCTCCCTTAGAAATTAGTGCATCACTATCTTCTTGTAATTTTTAAACTCAGCAAGAAGAATGGAAGTGTTTTTCTGTTGCATGCAATTTTCTTCTGCATTCCTTTTGATTCTTCCTGTCAATATCTGTATTCACACATAAACCAGTTCATTTAATTTCCTTGATGTCCTTAACAGTTTGTTTAACAAATAATCTAGAATAGTACCCTGAACTAAAGCCAGAGGAAAAGAAACTTATTTGGCTTTTACATATAAGAGGGCAACCTTTTATTTTGTATTTGAAAAAAGAAGAGAGCTGTGCATGTGCACTACAACATCCCCCAGCCATCAGACAGAATAATGCATATCAAAAAGAATTCCTGTTATTGTGTTGAGGTGTACTTGTGAATAAAAAATGGAAGTTTGAAAAGTCAATTAAAATGCATTTAAATTCTTTACTATCAGAATTCTTTAATGTGAAAAATTTTGCTAGACGGTTTGTCAGTAACGCCAGAAACATTGCGCTGTGATCAGAACCAGTTTCCTCCGCCTATGATTATTAGACATCTCCAGAATGTATTACTGTTTTCTGCTCCAAAAGAGAAGGATGCTCTTGAAAACATAGAAGTACTTCTAAAGTAAATAAGCTTTAATTAAATATCATTGTCTAGCATTAATCTTTATAGCTCTGTTCCCTATGGAAATAAGAGTGGATATTCAATTTGTTTTGATTATGTACAAATTTTAAAAGAAGCTCTGTTTGTATATGGCTGTGTTCTTCAAGGCAGAAGCACATTTGTATTGGCCATAAGCCATTAAGAAGAATATTCTGCATTAATTTGGAAGGAGACTGACTCATTTTTGCTGTGTACAAATAGTTTAATATTCAGGATAAAGGAAATTTTATACTCAAGAATAAGTAACCAGCTATATATAGCTAGCCCAGTTTTTTCATTGAGTCAGAAAGTTTGATTTTGAAGCATTTCCACTGTTAATTGTATACCTCTGATGCTGTTCAGCCCTGAAAACTAAAGTATGCTATACTCTTGCAGGTGGCTGTTTGCATTGGGCTTCCCACACAGAGCTTGTTACAGGATCAGGACATGCTTTGATATAGCTTGCATCTCAGCTTCCACATACAGTAAGGTTGAAATTCCTTTCACTCTCATGAAGCCTGAAGAAGCAGGTTTGTTCAGGTGATCTGAGTGATGGATGAAAAGGGAAAGTTTACCAACCTCGGCTAAAAGCTTGGACATGATGCTGCAGTGCATTCTTCCTCATCACCATTCCTTCCTTTGGGCTCTGTTCTGGCTTTAGCAGTATGTTTTTTCTCCTTTGATATCTAACCACCTGACTTTTAGCAAAAGGTATTTAGAGTCTAGGACTTGCTCTAAAAACAACTAAAGACTGTGATGGAATTATGGCTTGAAAATTTAGGTCCAAATGGAGGACCTCTCCATTTCCTGTGTGTCTAGGAAAAGTCTCTGTTCTGGCTCCTAGTCCTATAAGGAGAAGAGTAGGATGAAAAGTCCCTGTACTGCTCTTATATATAGTCCAATGAGAAGTAGCCTTGATGATGCAGCAAGGCAGGGGCCACAACGGCATATCTACATGAAACGCTGACTGCGTAGTCGTTACTGCGCAGTTGTTTAGTACTTGTTTTGTTTTTGCCATACGATGCTACTGTGCAGTAGTCACTGCACAGTCAGCATCTCATGTAGACGTGGCCAGTGTTTGTAATTGTAGATCCACCTAATCTGATTTTAAATGGTACTTTTCCCAATGCAAGAACCAGTACTTTTTTTTGTGTTCTGTAAGACACAATGCACATGTATGGTATGGCACTGAGGACACACTACATGTTTCAGTCTTTGAATAACATATAATGGAGTGTTTTCTCCTATTCCCTTGGAGATAATGCCATCCTGATATTTTAAGTATTGTGTCAAAATTGCTAGTTAGTGACAGTAAAGCACTGTATATTGACGCCTTTTTGATACATAGATTTTATAGGTGGTCACCTGCACACACCTGATTCTTCAGGCTTTGTGAGGGTGAAGTTAATTTCACCCTTACTGTATCTGGAAGCTGAGATAATTTTATTATGAGCATCTAATCTGACTTCCTGTAGAACATAGGCCACAGAATTTCCCTGTATTAGTTTTTTCTTGAAGTCTGATAGATGTGATTGAAGTAGATGCATATTTAAAGAAATATACAATCGTGGATGTAAGCAGTGATAGAGAACCAAATTCTTGGTATTGTCCCCATAGCAATTATCCTCACTGTTAAAAGTCTTGCATCTTATCTTAGACATTGATTTCTTGTTATACATTGTCTGATAGATGAAGAGTCCTCTATTATCAAAATTCTGTTGCCTGTATATGCATCTGTAAACTGGAAACAAATTGCCCCTTTATCCTCTCTTTGATAAGCTAAATAGCTTGAGACCCTGGTGTGTTTAAGACATGTTCTCTAACTCTTCCATCATTCTTATGGCTGTTCTCTGCACCCTCTTTAATTTTTCATACTTATCCTTGGAGGGTGTATATTGGAATACAGGACAGGTTCTATCTGTAGTGGTTCCAACAGTGCCAAAGACACTGGTAATACAACTTTCTTACTGTTGCTCTCTTTATACATCTATGGATCATATTAATTCTTTCAGATGTACATTATACTGTGAGCATCTTGGTCAGCTGATGAAAAGGCTTAATATAGATGGGAGATAATTTTTTTTTAAGTTTATGTCAAAGAGAGTTATATCAGAGTCTTTAATGAGAATCAGTCTATGCAAATATCATAGACAGCACCATGTCAGTATTTGCTTAACAGTAGAGATGGCTGTATATTAAGTATCTTATAGTGACGTACTTATAGGATTCTACAGGAAACTATCAGTCTTTTGCTACATTATTCTTATGGATAACTTATTGTTTCATGCTGAAATGGATCCTGCAAAATCTGCCTTTCATACTGAAATGCTTCACTTTTGTAGCACTACCAAGCTCATCTTAAAACTTGCTTATAATAATACATCCCAGTGGGCTTGTTAAATGCAGTTTGAACACTAGAAAGCTCATCATTAGAAGTGGCTCAAGAAATCAGAGCAAATAAAATTGTGGGAGTTTTGTTGAGAGTTCCTTTCTGATTTTGGAATTCTCAATTACGATGATTTGTCAACATTCAAATCTGAAGAATTTCAGATGCCTCTATGACTGATACTGTTTCCAGATTTGTGAAATACTAAGAGTGGCAGTGCAGTAAAAATAGGAGACAAAAAGTATGACCATCAAGGCGATGTGGTGAGATAAGCTTCTATTGCAAAGTAACAAAGAATAGAAGGGGGCTGAGTAGATTTACTGAGATTTACATGACACTCATGTTCCAGGTAATACCTAGATAGGGAAACTTAAGATAATACAGTGAAGCACACAACCTATTGTCAAATTAGGCTGTAAGATCTTCATTAAGCCATCCAAAATCCTGGCTATAGCAGTAAGATAATAAGGAAGTATTTGTGAGTAACTATCTCAGGAATTTCAGTTGTGCCCTGAACTAGTAAGGTTCTGCATCTTAAATAGAAAGAAACAGAGGTGCTTTGATGTCATAGGTGAGGCAATGCTGTAGGGTGAGGAAGCTGCTGAGAGGAAAACTCTTATTTGCACAAGATGGTTCCACCCGAGCAAAAGGGCTCTGGTGTGCTTGCGGATGCAATTGTAAGAGTTATGGAGATTCTTGTTTGACAGGAGCAACGGGCAAGTAGTAGAACATTTCAAATCTGAAGGAGTTCATGTCTCTACAGCTGAAGCTGTTTCCAGTGTGTGAGAACACAAAGAGTAGCAGAAATGGTTTTAATGGGCACCTCTATATGTGCCTGATGCCTGCTCTGATGCATACTAATTAGCAGTGGAGCAGACTCAATTGAGTACTGGAACGTGCTAATTAGCATGCTCCAGCAGCCTTGGTATTTCATGTATTCAGTGTCCCCGCACTTCAAAATGGCATCGGGGGCGCTTTAACTAAAGCTCATAGAATGAGCTTTAGTTAAAGTACCCCGCTGTCATTCTGAAGCATGGGATGCTGAGTACACAAGATGCTGCAGGTGTTTTAATTAGAGTGGCTTCTGAGAGCCATTCTAATTAAAGCGCTCCCCCCCAACACACACACACACACCCTGGAGCACATGTAAAGTTGTCCAATCTGCTTGTTTAGGATCAGAGGAAAATAAGGCTCGAAGGGATCTCACAAGGTCCTCTTGTACAGCCTCCTGCTCAAGACAGGATCGTCCCTGACTAAATTATCCTGGCCATGTGTCTATCTAAACTGCTCTTGAAAATTTCCAGGAATGAAGATTCCGTAGACGGATGTACATACATAGAGAGAGAGATGGGGTGGATCAAGGGGGGAAGAGGGGGAGTCACCGCCCCCCACACACACACTTCACAGTAAAGGTTATCTGCCTGCAACTCCATTTTCCTGTGGACCTGGATTTATATAGAGAGAGACAGATAATGTGTGTGCAATATTAAAATATGTGGGTATATATATGTTTGTAGTGTATGTGTATAGTGTGTGTGCATGTATGTATAGTATTAATGTGTGTGTGTGTGTGTGTGTCTGTGTGTGTGTAAACTGGTTAAGTATTGGATATTTACTGGGTCAAGTGCATTACAAACCTTTAGCTCTAAGGTAAACTGTCAGCGGGAACCATGGCCTGCAATTAGAAAGGCAGTTAAAACTAAAAGTTTAATCACCAAGAAACTTTCACTCAGGAATCAAATGACGGTAGGAGTGAGTGACTTCCTGGCAAAACAGTTTGAGAGACCTTTGATGCAGGTAGTTACGGTACAAGGCACAGGAGCTGATACTAAATGTAGGACTGGTAATGAAAGTTATTAGGAATCCAGAAGTCAAAATTGCTGGGCAGGAATAGTGGGCATAATACAATGATGAGGCTCTTACTCGATTGTTGTAGCGGTTATAGCCACAGCAGAAACTGGTTTGGGGAGGGGAAAGAGTGTAAATAGGCAGAGGCTTAGTGGCACAGGGGAAAAGGGACCTATAACTTTTGTAAAATCTGATGAATCCTATAATTGCTGAATTGGAATATTCCTGAATAATTTAGTTATTACTGAATAACTGAAAGCTGTTACTCAAAGTGGAATTTATTCTGATGCACTCTAATAGCTGAGACTTAAATCTGTAATGGTCTGTCACTGGCTCTCCCAGCTCAACTGATGGAGCAATCTTCTGTGAACCCAACCTTGCTGAAAACCCATGACAAGAATAGGTTCCCCCTCCCCCTGCCCTTTTCTTCCTCCACTTTTAAGTTACCTCATTCTTGCATTGAATCCTCTTTTGAATCCTAACTTCTGAACTGACAACTTTGCAACAGTAATACTGTATAATGAATATAGTGCTTTCATGAGTTTGTGTGTTTCTCACGTGCCATTGAGGTAGCAATGTGTAGGGATTGTTTCCTGACAGTTAAAATACTAGAATATTTGAAGATATTTGGTTTGTACCTTGCAATATTAAGGCATCTTAATGAGGTGTTGACAAAACTAGCTTATATGTTCACTACTTACAGTGTTTACTAGACAATCTAATTTTTACTGCAGCCTTAAAAGATTTAGAGAGCAAACTATGGGTGTGTTAAGTCTTAGGCCAATAATCAGTTACATGTAAAAATCTGGAGATTGATGGAACAGTTTGAATGTATAGAAGTTATTTTTCTTCATAAAGACACTGTAAGAAATTGGACAGTTTGAGTGTGCACAGATGAGCAGGAATGGGCATTTTGCAGTGCCTCAAAGACTTCTGAGGTGCCACAAAAAGCATGCGGCACATGTCAAAAGGTTCTCAGTGCTACATATTTGCAGCACAGAGCCAAAAGTAGATACCAGGAAATCCTGGTATCTAAAAAACATGTATCAAATAGAGTGGGGTGGCACACATGGCTGCAGCATGGCTGCAGCAAAACCAGAGCCTGGCCAGGCAAAACCCTGCTCTGGCTGCCAGCTAGGCTCCATGAGCCCAAATCACCACTTCTGCAACCCTGGGAGGCCCCCAGGACCCCAGGTAAGGCTGCTGGGGCCAGCCCAGGTGCTGACCCCAGCCTCCCTTATTCCACCTGGGGTAATCTGCCACACGCCAGAACATGCGTGCAAGGGGATTCCCTAGGACAAGTAGCAGCGGCACAACTATGTGCCGCTGCTATATGTCCTTGGGCAAACATATGTGCATCGTCGCGTGGATGAGCTCTTTGTGTTGTCTTTCTTCTTTTTGCCTCCCATTACCTAGCTTGTACTGTTGCTTTGATACTTTTTTTCTAGAGGACTTTTTCTTCTTTTGGGTCAGCCTGGTTTAGTCAGCCCGGACTTAAGTTATAAAATCAGAAGTTGTGGAGATGTGTAGAATCAACCTGACACTGTTACACCTCCGGAAGAGGCTTGAAGGCCTACTCTTGCAGAGAAGCAGGACATGCAGAAACTCTGGGAGCAAATCTCCGTCTAGTCTAAGTTAGTATCACTCCATTGTGGAGCTGAACCAGTGTACACTCCCAGTATCTCAGATGTTAATGAATGGGAGTCAATATAGCTCATTGTATAATTAAAACAATTTCTTCTTTTTTGTTCTATTATTTGAAAGTTTATGCAAATCTGCTACCTCCTCTACAAGTCATGTATGTTGAGAGGCCTACTACACAAAGTTCTTGCCTATAAATTTATATTTGTTTTTAGTTTTCAGTCAGTCATAATTGCCTTAGAATGATCTGTGCTTCTACAAAAAAATGTTAGACTGGTTAAGGAAAATATGAGCAAAATGTTCTTTGTTCAAATAAATGAAGTGTTAATACTGGTTTTAGCTATTGATCCTTCTTAGTGATTGTACCTCAGTCCATTGCCGCATAACTATCTGTCAGTCAAATAGGTGTCACTTTTATCTGATTCAGAAATGAATGTGTTTAGAGAACGTGCTTGCACTCAAAATGTAAATAGGAGTTTTACTGTAGCTCTTAAAGCTATTATAGCATTGATGGTCGACTCACTGTAGTTAAAGTTGTCAGCCTTTATGTTTTGAAGTCTTATATTCAAGGGTTATTCCATAAAAATTGGTTCAGTTCAGATGCCAAGTATTTTATATTACCATATTATTCAAAAAAATCCAAAACATATTTACTATATCTGGTTGTTTCATCAGTTAAGAAGAAATAAATATGTATGTCAGGGTTAGATGTTTATCTAGTCTTCCATGCCTTAAAATGGCTCCAGGTTAGGTTACAATCTAGGAGCAAATTTTTCTTTGTACCCTTATTCAATATTTTCATTTTCAAATCTGGAATAAAATGTAAAAGATATCAGTATCTATGGAGCTGAAGAACAAGAACTTTTGAGACACACATTTTAATGTTGCTTTACCTTTTTATCACTTTAACAATCTACGTAGACTATTCCATTAGGGCGTATTTAAGTAAATCTGAAAGTTGTACTCATAAATGATCATTGCAAAGGATTTTTCTCTTGTGCTAAGCAGTAATACATATGGATCCCTAAGTGACTTTCACAGTATGAATCTTCAGATAACATGTAACATAGAAGCATCACAGATCTTGTAGAACTTGATTCCCTATAAAAGTTACATGGCCATCTGTAGTGTGAAAGTTTATGACTCAGGCATCCACACCTTATCAAATAATTCAGCAAAGACATTTCAGGGCCACAGAAACAGTTCTCCCCCCAAGTTCCAGCAGTTCCTGCTTTGGAAAGACAAAAAGATCTCTGGACTTCAATGAGCATTTAATTCCTTACTGCACAGATTCAGGTGTAGTTTTCTTAAAATTGTATTTTACAAGGTCATATTCTGCCTCTGACCTACATGTAAAATGTTAAGGGGGGTTAGCTAGATATGGAAAATGGAAATGTGGTTTCAAGGTGATGGGCACGTGAGATTGGATTAGGCAGAACTCTGAGAAATATTGCTGTGGAAAATGGGGTTTCTGCTGCTCCTTCTCAGCCAGTTGTAAACTGTCCTACAGGGATTATGATGCTGTTCTTCAGAGAGTTTATGGGAACTAAGGAGCTCCGTGAGAAACCTGCTCCTTACTTCATCCTTGTATGAACTCACAGACCATAGGTAGGTGTAAAAAATCATGACACTGTCTTGGATTTGGGTTTTTTGGTAATTAAAAAAAGTTACATACATTTCAGTTTAAACTTTCTCCCTGAGCTTGGTTGTCCCTAAGGGTTTTCTCATTTCTTCTCCCCTATGGTTCTCTCTTCCTTTTTTTTTTTTTTTGTCCAAAGTTAGTAAAGCTATACCTTCCACCTGTGGTTGTCAGACCTCCAGCAACTTGAGCAGGGTTAGATCAAGTTGGTGATGTATCCACTAGAAAGTTGGTAATTTTTTTTTCACTGGGTGGTAGCTGCCACATTAAAGGGGTTGTATGTGTCACTGTAGGAATGTTCTTGCTTCAGGTGCACATTATTTCTCCTCTTTATTAGTAAATTGCTTCCAGAATCTGATCATTTCAGCTGAATTTGTTTTTTTGTGATATGAGATCAAGAAAAAGTCGAAGGTATCCGTTTTGGTTGCTTTTAATTTTCGCATTCTGCTTGTGAAGAGATCTTTGTTGCCAACATGTCTGCTTCTTTTCCATCTCTCACCCTTCAGGTTTCTTAAAATAGCTAAGAACACAGAGTTTCTAATGCTGAAAAACACACGGGGGGGGAAAAAGGGTCTGTACCAAGTTTTAAAAAATATATTTATACTGTAACCCTGCAACCTGGCTCCCTGCCCGTGTTTGGGCATCTGTGCTGTCTCTGACTACTTTAACTGACACAAAAATGCCAGCCAGGCAGAATGAAATAAAGGACACTGCTGGTGAAAAAAGGATGAACCTGACATGTTTATACAGTGTCATGAGGAAATCTTCTAGAGGTGTCCATTGTTGCCATCGGAATCTGTTCCTGGACACGTACCTTCTGAAGATACGGTCTTGTTTCTTGCACATGCAATTAGAACTTCCTTGATGATCTGTGGCATCACCCCACATAGACACAGCATTTCTTTCTCCCTGTGGGGCAATATCATGGGAAGTATTATGTATTTTCAGAGGTGCGGAAATTCTAGAGTTCTGCAAGGTTTGATAACAGGAGTCATGGAGGGCCTGATGCCTGAGGTCCCTGGAGAAAAAGGTACGGTTCTAGAGGCAGAACAGCAGTTAATCGAATATTGATTGGGAAGCTCATCTATCTTTCATTCTTCAAACCATCCTGTCTTTCTTCTGACATGTTCATGAATACCACAAGAAGAAAGCCTAGACTTACTAACCAGGTAGGTGGTTATAGTGGTAGAAAGACTGTCATTTCAAATGGTCCCAAGGCTACTGATAACAAGCAACGTGTTATGCCAAACATGTAATGTTGAATGCACATTGCTTCTCCCATGCCATTGAGACCTTTAGGGAACTGCACCAAGATGCAGGCCATTCACAAGATCTGTGCATCACTGAAGTCCCAGATGTGTGCAGGCCTCTGCCTCAGAATGAATTTCACCTTTTATGTTGGAAAATGTAGACAGTTAAGAATACATCAAGAAGTTATTCCAGCAACAGTGATGTGTATGGTGAGGCCTGTTTTGTGCTGTTCGTGAAGATCATTGAAACAATGCAACTAGAGAGCGTAGGCAAGGAAGGTGTGTTATGTTTTCTGCTTGGAGTGAAAAGACAAAGGAGAGTTGTAGCAGCTGTTTGTTGAGTCAGATAATCATCCCTGATTGTTTGTGCCATACTGGCAGATAAGTGCCAAAGAAATGCATCCCCTGTCGCTTAATAGTCCTGACCTCTATGTTATAAAGTTATGTCTGCTGGAAACAAGCCTTATGATCTACTGCTCATAAAAACCCAATGATCCTAGTGGAGAAATATACTGAATGCGGCGTGCAGAAATCCTTTGTTTCTCTCTGTGGCTGATCTGTTGCAGTATAGATGTACCCCTGCAGCTAAGACCGATCCTGAGTGGTATAGTGTAGTTGTGTGAAACCCAAATGCGGTGGACACAATGCCTTTAATCAGGGGTATCAAGCATATGGCCTATTAGTCATATTCAGATCTGGAGCCACCACATGCCCTGGGCCAGAGCCAGAGGTGCTGCTCCTGTGTGCCCAGCACCAGAGCCATTGCTGCATGCCTTGCCCCGAGGCCATCCTGTGCCTCGGGCTGGATTCAGCCCTCAAACCCTGTGGTTTGGATCCAGCCTAGGGTATGAGGTGAATTTGACACCCCTGCCCTTAATGGACTAATTGGAAGAAAACTCACAGAGCACTAACACCACTGTAAAGCTTTGATGTAATGTGTACCAAGCGCTTGATACTTGACTGGAGGAGAAGGGAGGTGGGAGTGGGGCAGGAGGAGGAGGAGGGAGTGGGGGGGTTGGATAAAAGGACAAAGCCTCAGTTGGTAAGAAGCAACAGGTTCACTTTCTAGCAGTGGCAACTGTGGCTGGTTTGTTTTCTGCAGCTTGGGGCCAAGGATCCCATTATTCTCTCCCCAGAAGCTGAGGACCTTTCCTTGTATTTACTTATAAATGATTTACTTGGGTTTCATAGTCTTTACTCAGTGTTGATTTCTATGGAATGAATCTCTCACTCCCTGTATAATCCTGATTCTCTCCCTGAGCATACTCAGGTTTGGTGGGTCTGACACATGCAGGGTTATTCCCAGACAAAGTCAAGAGTAGAGTTATAGCTTGCTATTCTCTAGAAAGTGAAGGTCATTTACTCAGCCATGAAACATCTCATCTGTGGAGTCACTGAGGTGTTAATGTGTTTTGTTAATGAGCCACAATTGTGCTTCACAGGTGAGGAGCAGGAGAGGTTTTGGCTGCACCCACTGAAGCATCCATTTGTGGGGGCCTAGTGGACAGAACCCTTAGATATCTGTGATAAGGAAAATTTGTTCTAGTCAAATACTAATTAACACTCTGGGATTAAATCTATTTAACAAAGAATACAAAGCATAGAACACTTGTATTATACCTGTCATTTGTAAGTGTCCAGTGATCCTCCAACATCGTGTGATTCATGGAGCTGAAAGAAATGATTTGCCTAAAAAATTATTAATGCTCATTCTGCCTGCAGAACCCCTTAATTCCCGTTACACATGTCAGCATATTATGACTGGGAGCTGTCAAATTCTAATGACTAAAATTTCATTTTTCTGTCTTTTCATGCTGTGTTTGAGAACTATAGGTTGGAAATAATTCCCTAGCTAAATTTCTTCTTCAAATGGTAAACTCAACCATTTGCTCCGTCTCTGTCTCTCTTTTTCTTTTTAAATTTGTGTTTATATTGGTGTCCCTCTCTTTCCTTATGTTTTTCACACTAAGAAAAAAATTGATTTTCTTCCCAGAACCACTGTCCATTTTAAAGAATATAATCTGAGTTGACAGCAGACAGATTTGATGCAAAGTTATTTTTACCCATGGATTACATCAAAACATGGATTATTTAAAAGAAGTGTGTGTGGGCGGGGGGGGAGTAGGCAGAGGGGAGAATTGGTAGGCATTTTTGTGTTTTGTTTCATAGTATTTTGTGTGGTTAAATAACCTTGACATTGGAAATATTTTTGCTGTCTTCCTTGAAACAGGAATTTGTTGACACATTGTTCAATAATAGAGGTACAGGACTAATGTTAACATACTGCAAATACTGAACCAAATAGGATCTATTGATCCACCTGTTATTATGCTTGTTACTGAAATGCTGTATGTAAAGCAAAGGAAACCAGTTTCCAATTTAAGTCATTAATAGATTGGTTTCAAAATTTATGTTACACATGTCCAACAAATCAAGAATAAAAGCATGTGAAAGGCTGTGTAGTCCGTATTGAATTACTTATTCTTTCCACAGTAAAAGCCTTTAGCTAGAGATTGACCAAAGAATTTTAAATATCTCATTATATATATGTCATTGTTCAAAGTGTCCCTAAATGGGATTAAACAATAGTCACTCAAGAGTTTCCTGCAATGTCTGTTTCCCCCCTCCTCACCTTGACTTAAATTAAGGCTAATGATATGTTTTCAGTGTAAGGTAAAAGAAGGATTTTCCTTGAATGACTTTCCAACATTTTCAAATCTAATTCATTATAAGCACTACTATCAAATGATTACTTATTTCATCTCATTGTCTTAGAGGATTTAAATCTAAAACACACATGTTTGATATGGACTTAATGACCATTTTATAAACTGAAACCAACGGAGACAGCGTCTATGAATTTCTGTTTGTGCTCAGAATTAAAAATTATACTAAAACTAGCTTTCAAAGATAGCAGATTATTTTAACTATTAGTTGTCTCCCTCATGTGAATTCATTTGCCTCAGATGTTAGTTCCCAAAACTCCATAGTAGAACTGAGTATGTCTAACCTGGGGAGGAAAAGGAGGGAAAAAATCCATGTTTTGCTAGGTTGTGATTTTTTTATTACTAAGTGTAATGAAACTATAAATGACACAACTAGCCTACTCCACATGACATTTCTCTTTTCTAATTCTGCCAATAAAAACATCACCTTCTTCATTAATATAGTAACACTAAGTAGTTTCATAAAGGGGAAGAAGCAAATAGTTTTAGTTGCTTATAAAAAAAAAAATCATGGTAATTAAGGTAGTGAACATATTGTACTGCTATATTGGTTCAGTCACCTGATCCCTGTCTCCGATCACTATTTGCACGATATACAAGGTTTTGACGGGCTTGTGATAGACTGCTGTCTGAAATTCTCTAATCTGGGTCTCCTGCTTGGCAGTGCAGCAGACTTTGCTATTTTGGGTTTTTGAAACAGAGCCATATTCTGGGAGAATAACAGATAGCTGTGACTCTGTACTGACTCATCATTATGAAAGCCAGGTAACTGAAAACAGACAATGGTCCTGTGCCTTTTTTTTCCTATCACTTTCACGGGTGTAAATTGGATGTAATTCTACTGAAATCAGTGGAGTTTCACTGGTGAATAAATCTCAGTATTTCTGAGAGTCAGGCCCAACTTGTACTATTTTAAAGCTATAAGAAAAGTAAACAGTACTGTTCAAACCTGAAAGATGCATGTGATATAACCTGACCTGTTTCAAGGCATTGCTGCTGCCTAGAGATCTTCAGGAAAATAGACTGCTTAGATCTACATCTCTGGGCAGCCTGCTTTCCACTTCTTTCAAGGAAAGAATACAGAGGGGGTCGCTACTGCCATTGACCCATTCTCTGTCCTAGAAGGTAGGACACTTCTCACACAAGACAATCCATGCTAAGATAAGAGAAGGCATCTCTTACACTTTTTCCATCTTGAGAGAAATTTGGGGAAGATGTTGGTGGCTAAGCTTATCCCTTGCTAAGAAAGATCAGGACTGGGAGGCCTTTCAAAACTTGGCTTTTCTGGATCATGCCTGATTTACACTAGTATAAATGAGAGGAGGATTGGGCCCACAACCATTGTTCTGCATTGCTTTACAGCTGTCTGATGAACAGCACTGGAGCAGGGAGTCTGTACACCACCTGTGAAGCCAGCTCTCTACAGCCTATGCAGGACTGTCTGGCACAGGGATGGGTATTACAGGATTGGAGCCAATCTTTTTAGCAGGCATGCCACAAATTAAGTCTGTGCCCTCCCTGACTGCCACTGCAGTCCTCGTCCTCTGCTTCCTGTTCCTTGCTCTGTGGTATGTGCCACGCACAGAAGTTCCCGTGCCACTTGTGGGACTCATGCCAAACGTTGGCTACTTGTGTATGACAGGATGGGAGCAGAGTCAGAGCAAGAGCTGAAGGTGTTGCAGGAAGAAGGCGGGGGGTGACTCAAGTTAGAAGAGAAAGTGCCTGAGGGACACCTAGTCCCCGATTACTTGTGGCCATGCAGTGGTTCAACAGAAGCAGGTAGTTGCTACTTAAAACAGAAGGCCAATGCTGGTGCCCATTTGGCCCCCAGAAACCTCTGAACAGAAAAGGCACAAGTATCCTCTCAAGGCAGGGGAGGAACCTGGTCTGGAGAATTTCATGTTGCACCACATTTTGTGGCTTAGGAATTCTGTCTGTTTGCTAATAGCATGGATTTATTTAACAAGATTTACCCTTGCTGCATAAGTCTCTTAGCATTTCCCTGACCCCCTTTTTCCTCTTTGTGATGTGAGATTATAGGCTATCACCCTGAATAGCCCATAAGTAAATGTTTTCCTCTGCCTAGATTCTTGAAGCTGGGCTGCTTGGGTCAATTTTTGGATGCTGGGCTGCTTTGATGTGCTGTGGTGAAGCCTAAGTCATCACTTATTTCCTTCCTATAAACTATGGCTTGTGTTATCAGAGGATAACAAGACAGCTTAAACATGTAAAACCTCACTAGGGTTTATTTGGGGGCAGGGAGGAGAAGGTAGAAAATGTATCCATGAATGAGAAGGCAAAGACAGTATGCAAAGTTTATTTATACCAGCTACCAAGTGTCAAAAAGGCCTCACAATGAGTCTTTATTACCAACAAAAAGTTAAGGGGGATCTTGAGCCCATCAGGTCCAATCCTCAAGGTCTAATCCTCAGGTTGACCTAACTCCATTGTGAATGCATGAGAACCAGGTCAGAATAGCCCTAGCTGGAAGGGGGCCCAAGAGGTCAGCCTGTCAGCTCAGGGCTGCTCTCCCTGGCTCAACGTGCTGTGGAGGGGCTGGGTGGGGCACAAGGATGCTTCACTTCAGGGCTACTTGGCAGGCAGCCCCCACACTGAAGCACCCTTGTGCCCTGCCAGCTGAGGCCAGGTCTATACATGAGCTGCTGTGGAGTTTTTTTACTCTGCAACAGAATAGTACAAATAATTGGTTTACATAAGCATTGCAAGTATTTGGTTCACATGATACAAGTACTATCCTGCTGAAGAGTCAACTAGTTTTGTCCAGCCTAATAGGGGCACATGTGTAGACACTGAGACATTTACAGTGCAGCTGATTAGTCAACTGGGCAGTAAATGTCTTATGCAAACACACCCATTGTGAGTAACGGCATCATACTGTGACCCACAAGATTCAGCTTGTGGCATTAAAATAAAAGTAATAAAAACAGCATTGCAGAACAAGTCTCATAGTATGTAACAGAACTTTTAGTCATAGTTGCCTTGTATAGTATATTGATGTAATATATCATATATTTTATAAAGTATATAAAAGAGTCGAGTTTGCTGTGCTATAGATTGAAGGTGTCACACTTGCTGTTTGAGCTTTTCAAGGTAACTACTTCACGCTTCTGAAAGAACCCACAGAAATGAAAAGGTTCATGGAGTTTACAATATATTTTTGTCCAAAAATTTGTGTGTCTGTGGTGTTTGCTATTCACTAATCATCATTTTTCTGTTTAAAATATTTCAATTATCCAGTCAGCAGCAATAACACAGGAGTTGCATTATTTTCATCTTACTGATTGTATTGTAGTAGTCTGGTGGCCTCAGTCAGGGACTGAAGCCCATTCACTACTTACCTGTGAGTATGAATGCACGTATGTTGGGAGCTGTTTCAAAAGCAGAATGCTTCAAAAGGAGCGCTGCTGTTTGGAAGCGCATGGGAGCAAGGCAAGTGTAGCAGAACTTCTTTGGTGTTAATATTGCTTTATCCAGGATTAAAGTTGAAGCAGGTTTGCTACATTTGTATTGCTCACAACTTGTTCACACGTAACTGTTAGAACAGAACAGCCACTGAGCATTTGAGAGCAAGGGCCCTCCCCACTGTCCCCTTTGAAAATGGTTCCAAAGTGTACAACCATTCACCATGTGGGTTCTGTTCTGCAGCACCAAGTCTCCTTGTCCTGATTCAGTTATTGTGTGAAGTATGTGCCTAAAGTTCTATATGGCAGTGGGGTTGGGGCAAGGATGAGCAGCTTTTTGCAGGTTCAAGTCTATGCGTTCCTACTTCAGGTAATTTTCAATCTGATAAAGAATTTAGAGTCCCAGTCCCAGGCCCAGATCTTCAAAGGAGCCTGCTTGCATGACTTGCATGCCTCCCAGTGTGCTCTGAAGACTCCTCAGTAAAGCTGAATGGCCATTGATTGGCTGGCAGGGACATCACAGCCACCCACCTGGTCCTGGTGTGGCAGCGGCTCATCATGCCCATGAGCCATCAGCTGGTCATCCTGGGCATTCCCACTCAGTGCACCCTGCACTCACCGTGTGTGTGTGTGTGTGTGTGTGTGTGTGTGTGTGTGTGTGTGTGTGTGTGTTGGGGGGGATGACTAAGGGGTGTGTGTGTGTCCCAGATGCCTGGCTTTTGTGTGTGTACGTTTGTGTGTGTGTCTTCTGGAAACCTGGATTTTGTGTATATGTGTGTCCTGGATGCCTATACTCCCCCTTCACAGATATTAGTGGCCCCAGCTGTGCACTGCAACAGTCTGTCTGGATCTGTGAAGCCCTGGCCAGGGAGCTCTTCACCCATGTGGACTAGGAGCCCTATTCCCCAGATGAGTAGGGCCAGAGGGGTTTGAGTGCTGACACCCTGGCCTTGAACCATGGATCTGCAGCCTCAGGCTCCTCAGGCCCTGCAATCTTTACAAATGCCCAGACTGGGTAGGTGGAATCTGCACACTAAGCGATAATACTAGACAATGGTTCATAGCTGGCCAGAGGAAACAAGGAGTGGGGGGTTTGGAAATAGGGGCTTTGGTGTTTTGGGTCCTTGAGAGGCAGGGCCAACCTGACATTCAGCAGAGGGTTCAGAGGAGGGCCACGCGCTTGGTGAGAGGGCAGCAAGACAGGCCCTACGAGGAGAGACTGAGGGACCTGAACCTGTTCAGCCTCAGCAAGAGGAGGCTGAGGGGGGACCTGGTGGCTGCCTACAAGCTCATCAGGGGGGATCAACAGCAAATAGGCAGAGCCCTTTTCTCCCCAGCACCACCTGGGGTGACAAGGAACAATGGTCATAAGCTGATGGAGAATAGGTTTAGGTTAGAGATCAGAAGGCAATATTTTACAGTTAGGGTGGCCAAAATCTGGAACCATCTTCCCAGGGAAGTGGTCCTCACCCCTAACTTGGGCAAATTCAAGAAGAGGTTAGATGATCACCTGTCTGGGATCTTGTGAACCCAGCATTCATTCCTGCCTGTGGCAGGGGGTCAGGCTAAATGATCTGTTCAGGTCCCTCCTGACACTAGCTACTATGAAACTATGAGAGGAGACAAGTTCTACCCTAGGGTAGACAGCCACCTCACAAGAGGGAGGTGAGCAGGGTGCCACAGTCCTCCATGGGACTTTGTTGGAACGTGACCTACTGTGAGCCATGATCCGATGTAGTACAGATGATCATTATGGTGCTCTAACCTACAGCACTGAAATCTTACGCCACATCCATCTGGGGTTATCTTAGAGCAGAATCTGCCATTTTGATAGCATTCTCTGAGCCCTGACTGTCTGTCTGGTTACAGCTGTAATGCGCTTTCTGTGCACCTACCATGCAATAAGTGTAACTTCTGTACCTGACCTAAGTGACTAGCCCACAGAGCACAAATAGCGAATGGCAAATAATCTAAGTGAACAAACAGTTCATGAATGTCCTGTAGGCTGAACAGTGATGTTCCAGACAATTCACTAAAGAGGCACAAGTTACAAGTACAGTAAAAGAGAATCGGGATCAGACAGCAGAAGATTCACTAACGAAAAATAACAACAAGAAAGGGCAAATACATAACAAATAGTTTCACTAGCTCCAATCTTTTTGTGTTGCAGGGGAGTGATTTAACTGCAGGGCATTCAAAGTTATATAGAGGCTGTGCTACAGAAGAAAAATGTGCACATGTGAGCTCTAAGGGCAGCAAGCAAATCTGTGAAGAAATCACAGCCCTAATGCAAAATTTATAGGAGCTTATTTCCAAGCAGATAATAGTGTACAAATTCCTGAGGACCAAAGATGAGTTGAAGAAAGATGTCATGCAGGAGGATACTGTAGCAAACAACCCATCAGCTGCCTGCCTCACGTGACAGACCCACAGGCAGCTCCACAGCCATTAACACAACTGCCTGGGGAATTTGACAAGGAAAAAGATTCTGACACTGGAATAATATCTGCCAGCACTTGGCATCTGTATCCCATGATGGCCAACCATACTCAATGGGTACTAACTTCACCGCTGGGAAAAGAAAAGAGAAGAAATGAGAAGAGTTATTGCTCCATTCTTGCATAGAACTAATTATATGAATACCTTTCTGGAATCAGGAGGATCTAGAATTGCAAAATATTTTGGAGAAGCAGGTTTCAAATTCATATTACATGACATTTAGCAATGCAAAAAATATCAAAATGTTTATTTGAAAAAAATCCATGAAGCATATGCTTTAATAGGTACAGTGCAGCAAGTGATAAACATCATGGAAATGTTATTTTTGCAGGTCCCAAGCTTCACCGAGCATATGCAACTCAGCCACATGCTGCAATTGTCGGGGATAAAAATGATCATTTTATAGCTGTCGTTAATTTGTAGGGAGAAAATTATTTTGAGTATTTATGGAGCAGAGTGAGTGGTTTTCATGCATATCATTCCTGTTTTGCAGTTCTGAAGGCAATTTGAAGAGCAGGGGAAGTGAAATAACAGTTAAGGGCCAAATCTTGTAGTTTTTCCTCAGTCAGTATCCTTGGTGGTATTTATGGTGGATTTAGGACTAGCATTGACCCAACGTTTCCATAAGCATATTTCAACTGAAATTCTTTTGAATATGGGTGTTGCTACTATGAGGAGTCCAGTGAATGGAAGTGAAAGTGTTCAGCACATCTGAAATCAGTGTCTTAAGTTGCACACCCAAAAGCCAAGACACTCAGTCACTTGCCACTTCTAAAACTGTGGGCTTTGTTTTTAGATTTGTTGAGTGTTTAAATCAGTTTGTCTATCACATCAGCCTGTGGGCTGTTTGAGAACTGTTCACTGTGTCTTGGATTCAGTGATGGGTTACTTAAAGGCTCCTATAGGTGTACAGCGAGGCTGCTCTGATGTGCTGTAAATCCAGCAATCAAGTCTGCTGGAGCATGGAAATTAATACGTATCAGCACCCCTGCGCTGAAAAATCAGCACCCCTGCGTTGAAAAATGGTGGTGGGGCACTTTAAACTAAAGTTTGTTAGATGAGTTTTAGTTCAAACTGCCCCATTGCCACTTTTCAGCATGGAGATGCTGATACACATGACACTCTGGTTGTTTTAATGAGCATGGTTTGCTAATTAAAGCGCCCCTCCCCCAGTGCAGATCCTCAGGCCTTAGGAGACTTTTACTTTCTTCTAACATTCTTTTGAATAAAATGCAAGCCCCCGTGAATGACTGCTTGTGAAAAATAATAATAAAATCTGCAAATACTTTTTGAGCCAAACAGCATTTTTTATCTGAATGAATGCTTGTGGATATATTTTTTTGGTTGCAGCTGCAGTTGCGTAGTCCATGTTTCCACAGAATATGGCCTTAAGGAAGGAAATGTAAAATGCTTATCTTACCTTGAGCTAGGGTATTCTGAGCACCTTCATTGTTTTAAACGTTTCCCCCGTCCACCCCTCTAACTGTTTGTCTTCTTTGTTACTCTTGCGACACTGGAAGAACTCCCTGTTCATCATGGCTGCAATTATCATTATGGCTGCAAACCACCAGTACTGGAAGTAAGACTATGGCCCTGGAGAATAGAAGGCTATAGCCTCTAGCATGTTGTTCCAGTCCACTGGCATCCTAACTAGACAGCTTTAGTTTTAGCATAAAATCCATATTCCTAACCTTATGGAGAAGAGGAGCAAAATCTGATTTCACCCTTCTTCTCCTTCTCCTCCCCCTCCTCCCCTCCCCAAACCAACAAAGCATCAAACAGCTCTACAGAGTTCCCAAGATTAAAGGTTTTTTTTCCTGTCAGCTTTCCCCCTCACATCTGCGTGGTTTATCTGTATGTTTTAAGAGGTGTTGTTAATTCTCTGGGAGCAATATTAACTGAGAGAATAGCCCCATCTTGAAATTAAGCTAAAGACTGTATTATTTAAATGAGATTTTGTGAGGAGGTAAAGAGGAAGACCCAGCACAGAACCCTTCTGAGTTTTAAACATTGTTTCTTCGAAGGCATAAATTTGCTTTGCAAGCTTTTCTGATTTGCTGTCTATGGTATTTCTGCTTATGCTACACGGTGACAAAACCTAAAGAGGGAGTCAGATGTGTGCTCTACAGTACTTGAGAATTTAAGTTAAATCTGTAATTTTTCCCCCTGCATTTCCTCAGAGAAATTAGCTATTCTATTCACTGCATAAATTTTCAGGTTTTGCTAGCACGACACTCAGGGTGTTGAATTTTTTATGACAAAAATGCTGTAATAATTGTTGAACAGATGTAAGTGTTGGAGAGTGGGCTCTGGCAGACCTCATGAAACCTCTATTAGCAATTTAACCCTGTCGTTACTTCAGTGAAACAGGAATGGGAAAGGATGGCATTTTGAATTGTTTTATTCAGTTGTGCACAAGGGCAAAGCAATAGATTCCCATGTGGGGGTGAATGACCTTTAATCAGCTGTTTGGTTTCTTTTTTAAATGAAAGCAAAGGTGAGAGAAGATCATAATTAGCACTCATCTAAAGACTTTTGACTGTGTGTTGTTGGATGTGATACATTGACTTTGAAGGGTAGAGATGGCTCTGGACTGAAATATCTCACTCCTGCAGCCCCTGAAATTTGGGAAGTTCAGAAGATCCAAGCATTTCATGTTAGGCCATGTATGCAGTGTGTGCACTCTTCACTGGAGATAAGGACAAAAACCAAAAGATTATATCCAAGAAACAGAGAAGCTATAGATTTTTTAGTTCTCATTTCCATTCTTTATCTGCGACACTAAAACAGTGGCCTCTGAAATCTGGATAGCACAGAGCAACACTTATACCTTAAAAAGTGCACGGTGGAAAGCAGCCCTTTGTTTACCATCTAAGACAAGAGGTGCCATGAGGGATTTGCAGGGAAGTTTGCCCACACCGGGATTAAAACATTGCAGATTCCTCAGAATGAATAGGTAAATCTAAAGAAAATGGCAGCATAACTGCATGACAGACCTTTGTGGCAATTCCAGAATTGCCAACAGAACTGCCTGAGGAACCAGCCATGGAGACAGATGTCATTGCTAGAAAAAAAAATCTTCCATAGCCTTGTGTATGGGGCTGAAGAAGTAAAAGTGTGTGTGCGTGCATGTGTGTGTGTGTAAACTCTCTCCCTTTCTCTTTGGAAAACAATCCTGTAATACTGAAAAAAGATACCATATTTTTAATTAAAAAAAGATGTTTGGTAAAATGATTTATGGATTCTTAAAAGCAGGTGGGTTTTTATGTGTGTGTATGTTTGGATATTTGTGCGTATTGATTCTTCTAAGAAATACGAGTGCCTCCGTCTTAAGCAACAGAGGATTGCTGGCATTGTGAAATACCTGCTTGTGCATATGCTTGCAGAATTCTCAGAGTTCAGTGGATGGTTTGCATACAGGGAATCCCATTTAGATAAAACCTCCCACATTAAGAAGAAAGCTAAGGGGAAAAAAGGAGGGGTTAAAAATGGTAAATGTATACATGTTGTTCTGATCCGAAAAGGGTGTTATTGGAATTCTTGGATTTAATTATTTTTCTCATTTCTGGAATGGAGTAAAAAGCATGCCGAGGCTATAACTTACGTTTTTGTGTATATATAAATATATATAAAAATAAGTGTGTGTGCCTGCTCCATCTGCTTTTGTTTTACATGCCCCTGTGGTGCTTAGTGAGGCATGGGGAACTTTAGTGCAGTGGCTCAGAAGTTTTGTGGATAAAGACAGGCAAATTGCATTCTGGCCCTAATTTATGGCACACATGACAGCATATATCTATAGGGCTGGATGGTAAAAAAAAAAAAAAAAAAAAGGCAAACAAGTCATTTTTGTCTGAGACTGAATATGTACTAGATGTGCTAACAGTGCCTCTGTGGAGAAATGCAGTGTTCTCGGAGGCTGAAATGATGTTTGAAGACCTGCATGTTTCTCTGTGTACATTTATTCAACCAGTTATGTCAGTAAGCTAGCATTTCCTGTGCACCTAGATTTTTCAGGAATACCTACAGAGATTTGTCAGTGGGCACATGCAGTATTGTTCCTTCACATCTCTTCATTTTATATGGCTACTATGCCAGTCAGCTTTTTTCCACTTCCTTACTATGATACTTTGCGCTTTGGTGAGAGCCTTATAAACTTAACAATCTTAAATAGGAAACAACTTCCAGCATACATGTAGGAAAAAGTCAGATTGTTGTCTGAGGTACTTGAAATGTGGGTTCAAACACACGCTTTCAACTTGCATGCTTTCAAGTAGTCATACAGATACAGCATATCAAAGAGTTTGTTGTGTATGGCTGGTTAGAGGAATAATATGCCTTAGACCCATAGTATGGCTTTCCATTCACACCTTAATTTCATAGTTAACGGCAGAAATTACATTATCTTGATGTGTCCATTCTTTTGAGGCTGAGTGCCAAGTGTCTGTAATGCTATCATATCTTGGTGGGGGCGGGGGGCGGATCTATAGTTTATTCTGCGGCCATATATCAAAGCATATGGACAAAGAAGGAATTTGTGGCATGTTAAAAGGACTTGTCCTGTTTTCAGGCCCTAAGGGTAACTGTAAATGTGCCAGGAGGCTGCTTTGACCTGCTGTAATTGCAGCACATTGGAGCCAATTTGATTAATTGACTCTGCTGGAGAGTGCTAATTAGTGCACTCCAGCCAGTCTCTCCATCTCGTGTATTAGCATCCCCATTCTTCAAAATGGCAGCAGGGGCACTTCAAATAAAGCTTGTTTGATGAACTTTATTTAAAGCACCCCCCTCCATTTTGAAGCATGGGGATGCTGATACACCAGACACTGCAGTGCTTTAATTAGAACAGCTATCAGCGCCCCGTTAATTAAAGTGCCTTCCACCACCACTCCAGAGCATGTATAAAAAAGCCCTAAGTTATTATGTCTTAGCTTTCACTTATTGCTGTATAATAGTGAGCACATGGGCAGTTACCATAGATCAGCTACTCCTCTGTAAATCCCTATCCCCTTTTAGCTCCCTCTGTTTTTGGTTTGTCTACACACTCAAAGGAAAAAAAGAGGTATTGTCTCTCCAGATGATGCCTTGTTACTTAGGTGGCAATTGTAACAGCTCCTGTCTTGCCTAACATCAGGATTTGAGTTAGTTACATTCCCATGTGGGAGTCTCTACAGTTTGTGTAGCTGGGGTCTGTAAAACTCTGGGTAGACTGGTCACAAGAAGGGGTACTTAACTAATGCTAACTTGTGGGTGACATAAGAGAGGAGGCTTTTTCTATTACATGTCGTTTCATGGGTTTTGCATATTTGAGTTGTCAGATCTTTTTAATTTGTAACCTTGTGCTTTAATCTAAATCTTGCTTTATTTGCAAGGTGTTGATTGCCTAGTCAACATTTAAGTTTGGCCCTATGGGATCTTGCTTCCTGAATGGTGTAAGAGCCCTCTATCTCCTCCAAAACTTCAGCAAATATGCTAGCTAATTAGTTCTGTGATGCATGAGATGATAGGGTACTTACTGTTGCTTAGTCACTTTTTCTGACTCAGGCTGGCTGATCAAAGGGGGAGTTGTTCGCCTGAATAATTTCTTTACATGTCTGATTTCATAGCTTTGTATACCCTTCCTGTTCCTGTGAGAAACAGGAAACAGCAAAGGCCTCTGAGGCAATTAGCAACCTTTCTGAAGATGCCTTGGACATCAGTTTAAAATGCACAAAGATGCAAATCTCCTTTTGGCAGATAAGTAGCACTGGCAAGGCCTTATTTTCATCTCTTGGCTACCCAGTGGTTCAGCTTTTGTAAGAGAAAGGGAGAGTGAGTGCCCTGGGCATTGCCTAACCCATGGCCTGGTGGTTAGAGCACGTTGCTGCAGGTTCCCACACACCCACCAGAGCTCCCACTCCTTGGGCACCCTAGGCTGAAGGTGAGGAGGGCCCTTCTCCATTTTACAACTTATGTGGAGTTACATGCCTTACCAAGGGACAACAGTCTTAAAATCCTGTAAGTAGCCTAACATGTCATTTACATGGCTATGTGGCTCACTTAGCAAAGTCAGACTTATCTGTCCATAAAATGAGTGTTCTCAGTAAGCAAAATCCAGTAGTGGAGTGGCAGAACAATATCTTGCCTTACAGGCTCATAAGTCAAGCTGGAAGCAAAGTAAGCTAGTCATATTCCCTTCTTAAAGAGCTTGTATATGCATTACTCAAGAGCCAGAGGAAGGGTAATATGGCAGAACACGGTCCTGAGACCAGGTCATTAAAAAAAGTTACAAAATAGAAGCTGCCAAAATGACTCATCATGAACTGGCAATTGTAGTCAATAAAAACTAGAAAACTTTTGTCATTGATCACAAAGTTCAGCTATAGAATGAGTTCAAACTCCTGTTCTAGCAGGAGTTCATTTTAATCATCTATCATCTTATCATCTGCCTATTAAGGTTGGATGAACTGACTTGACTAGAAGAAGAACCTGGCCTCAACACTTCACCCATGACTTAGTCCAGTCATAACCAGAAATATATATTTGAGTTTTAGTTTCCATGTTTTAATGCATCTAGTGCATACCTTAGTATGTGTGCACTATATGCGTTACACCATCTGAAACCCTAAGAAAGTCTCCTTCTGCCATGGTATTGCCATGGGTTGAATGTAGCAAAAGTCTCAGGACAACATTGTATTAATCCATTCACCTGGGATTTTTGGCCCAATGTGACAAACTGATGAGTCACATTTTGCAAATCCAAGAGCTGAACTGCTGCTTAATTATGCTAACCGAACATCTGGAATGTTGGATGTTCTTCCATTGCTGCTGCTTTTCGACAACAAAATATTGATGCTTCTGGTTAAATCATGCACCTGAAAGAGTGGGTAAAGTGTTCCATTCATCTGATCATATCTTGCATATACTCAGTTTCAATCTGGGACAAATTGCAGCATGCATAATTCACTCATTGTACTATTGCAACATGTATGCAGCAGAGTTTATGGCCTCTTTGGCTACATTAGTATGGAAAGACTTAGTTTATTCACAGTCTTATATAAAACACCAGAAAGATAAACCTTTCTTTCACCCACAGTGACCTGGTAAAGAATGTCTTGCATTCAAAAGCTTATTTAGCTTTATTCCAACTATGCAGTTGGTCTAATAAAAGATATCATTCCCCCCAAAAATCTTTGCTTCTCACATAATTCCTGGACCAACATGGTTATAACATCACTGTCATACTACCATTTACTTACTTAAGTTTAAAGATGACTATTCCAACACTGTTTTAGTGACCAACTCTCATTCTCTTTGAGGCTCCAGATCTTCCATCACTTTTAAGCCCTGGCTACTCACACAGTTTTATACTGATTTAAGTATATCAGTTAGAGGTATAAGCTCTAGTGTGGGTGCAGTGATACCGGTACAACCATAATTGCTAGCAATATAGCATATTCCCTTTCCTGTGCAAAAATCCTGAAATGAGCATATATATGCCACACTAATGCATCTTTATTGTAAAGATTGTACACTTATGGATATAGCTAAGGCAGTTCAGCTTTGTATGTGGACAAAGGTCTTAGGCTGTTTTGCAAACCCCATTCTAAAATTGTTCTTTTAGTTAAGTAGTCATTCTTTTTCATTTTGACTGTGCTGTTTACTTTTTGGAGAGCTGCTTTAAGAAAAAAAACTCCATAAACTGCTAAGGTCTGAAAGACGTTAGACATTCCCTGGAATCTCACCACTTGCTAGTTTCCTTTGCAAAATAGTGAAGTTGACCAGCTCTGTCCTCATCAGCAAATGTAATTCTGGTTACAGAGAATCCATATCAGGTTTCAAGGAACAAGAGGCTGATTCAAGGAGAGCCTTTTTTTTTTAATGCTAGTTTCTGTATTTCTGCTAGCAAAGCTAGAAAGCCAAGATTATGGTATGCATGTGTTTAATACACAAAGTAGATTTGCTGATATAACAGTTATTTGCACTGTTTATATTCAAATGTCCTCAGAAAAAAAAGCATCATCAAAATTTACACATAGTAGCTGTGAACAAATCAGAACACTTATCTTTTTTTATAGGCTTAAATCAGATTATTCCTTACGTTTTTCTCAGTTACAGAATATTAGATTGGAGCATCTATAAATGACATATGTTTCTCACAAAGGTACATTCTAAAAGCAAAATGGAATAGCATATCAATAATTTTTAATGATTAAAAAAAAAAAAGCCCCTGCAATTCTTAGCAGTAATTATTTGTAGGATTATATAAAGCTAGCATTGCTCATCATACCCAGGGCAGTAGAAAACAAAACTGGAAGGCAGCTTGCCATCACAATCAGATTCTTAATTAATTACCTTGTAGCCTGCTCTCTTTAAAATACAGGTCGAAAAATGGTATGTTAACCTTTTAATTTTTTTTAACCTAATAAAATAATCAAGTTGTTTTGTGACCTGTAATTCTGAATCTGATTGAGTTTTCAATATACTGTAATTCACAGATTTTCTCCCCTCTAGCACTAGGTTTGTATCTGTCACATGGTTTTCAGTGTTCCTAATGAGCTGTTAACAAGCTGTCAATTACCTATGCAAATTAGGGAAGCAGAAATTGAGGGGTTGCTGTACCTAGAGTTAAAGTATGCTACCTCAGAATGTTATGAAATAAATCACTTCAGCTCTAATAGCTGTCTGTGCCCATGTGTCTTGTGTCATGTAGGCACTTTTTCATTATATTATTTAACCTGGAATAAAATGCTGTAGGGGACTGTGGTGATGGCTAAAAAGTGAAGAGAATAAAAAGAATTGAACAATTTCAAAGCAGTCCTCATATGTTTCCACTACCCTCCAAACCTCAGGGCCCTCAACATCAGGGGTTGTGAGGCCCTGACACAGTTCTGAATCAGTAAGACTTCAGGACTGTAGTCCCTAATCCTGCAAATATTCCCCCCCGCCCTTACATGTGTATATCAGTAAGAGTATACAGCGTGCACAGTGTTAAGTCTTTTCAGCCCTAGTTTGTTCTAGGGAAGAGTACATTTTGAAATAAATCTAAATAAATCCTCTGCCCCTCCCAGTAGCTCACCACTGTGAAGTGTGTCAGGAGACTGGTTGCTTTTTCCATTTGTGCCGTCCCATCTATACAGAATTCTCTCCCCTGTCTCTAAGTCAACTAAATGTCACCTCTAAATTCTCTCTCTCTTTGCTTTAGCTTACGATTGATACTCACTGTAAAGCATTTTGTGATACTTTGTATGAAGGATGTTATATAAAATGAAATTGTATTGTATTTATGACCAGCGCTATAATAATGGTCTATCACCGTTTCCATTATAAACCCCTATTGTCGAGGGTTTTAAAACTCACCCATAAAAATTCACTCTGGACTGAAAGATGGTGTACACAGCATAAACAAAACCTCTTGGCTATTCTTGAGTTATAATAGTGAAAACAAGTTCAAAATGTGATTTTTGAGGCTTTTTTATACATTTAAAATAAAAAACCAACAATATTCCCAGCATAATTACAATTACTTAGGAAGATGTTTGCACCCCACACAAAATAGCATTACCACACAGAATGGGTGACTACCCAGCCTTGCACCCATACGTTGTTCATGCTTTTTGCTGATCTACAAGTGAGGCTGGGCTTTCCTTGTCCCCTTGTGTTCCTTGAGGCTAAAGCAAAACACAGTTTAAGTGTTTGAAGCCGGATCCTGCTTCCATGAAAGTCAAAAGTAAGTCACTGATTGCACTTGTGGAAAGTAGGGGGAGAGGTTTAGGTGGCAAAAAGAAATCTGAGTGAGATTGTGAAATCAAAAGGGAAAATCAATGCATACAAAATAAAAAAAAATCAATAATGCCATCTCAAATGGGAAAAGGCCTTATGAAACAGTCTCTTGAGGAGTTGCTAACTAAACTAAACCTCTCGCTGATCATTCCTGATGAAGGCTTCCTGGTCAAATGTCAGCAGCAACCTTATTTTCTGCCGGTATGTATGATAATCCTTTTGTTCCATCTGCAAACACTAGGGGGTAAATTTTTAGCATGATGCTAAGGGATTTAGCCGTAGGACTCCCATTAACGATAATGGGAATCATGTAGCTTGAGCACTCTGCATCGTGCTGAATATTTACCCCTTCGTTCAGAGCACTCTGTCGTTGAATTTTTAATTATATTTACAGATAAATTCCATAACCAAATATCATCAGCTCTCATACATATTGTTTTATTAAAAGGTGCAGCTTTCAAACTTAATTTTGATCTGCAACCTACCATGGTTAGTTTAGCAACTGATTTTTGTTTTAAATAAGAGTCCATTTAATAATGCTTGATTTGTCAGCTTCAGAGTGTTTTACAGATACTGAGTGCTAGCATGTGGCTGGTCCTGCAGATATGGCAAGGCTGTGAAGAGTCTTTGCACCTCTTGTGCAGGGTATGGACATAGGGGATGATGTTGTGCTCAAGGAATGCAAAGTGTCCTCAAGCATGACATTTAAGGAGTGAAGCCCACAAGATTCTCCCCTACAGAAGGGCAACCTGCTGTAAGAAGGGCCCTTTCCAAAGGGCATAGTATGGTCCACTTGCTTTGGAAGCTTCTGCTAGAACAGTACATTCTCTACCACCCCTGTGGTTAAATCCCATGTGACATGAAGATGTCACTGGTATTCATATGCCAGTTCCCTTCTGCCAGGGACAGACTGGTAGAGATGAATTGCACCTGACTTGTAGCTTTGCTTTAGTCATTTCAGCAGCCTTCAAGGGCCACTGGCACCTGGTACAATTTAGAACAATTTAAGAGCTACTCTCTCCAGAGGGACTGGAGTAAAACAAAGCAATCCCTCGATCGGTGTAGCAGAAAGGCTGCTTACATCAACCTTTGTAGTCTCCACTCATAGGCTATAGCCAAAGCCAAGGATTGGGATCACTTGTAAAATTGCTGTACAAAGAGCAATTATAATGCAAGGCAGATTTTTAAATGTGTACAAGGAGCACATCCACAAAGACATTTGCCTTCTTGCATGTGAGCTTGCAACTGAAGTTTCCTTGGTAGTCCATAAATGGATCAACATTTAGAAGCTAGCACCTCTAATGTGTTGTAATGTGCTTAGCATGAAGATGCTGCTTGCATTAAGGAACCTCAGACAACTTATCTGAAGGTGGAGACCCTCTCTAAGTAGGATATTGTTTTTTCGACTCAGATTGCATTGAAATGAGCAAAACTGTGCATAAAATGTGAATTGCTGGTATCCCTACCTTTAGTCCTAGTCATCTGTACAGAGCAAATTGTGTGAAGTATGCACACCTAGCACCAACTCACCAGAGGTGAATCTGAAAATAAATGTGTTTTCTATAATCACAAGCAATCTTTAATCCCAAGTAATAAGTAGGGAATCCCCTCTGTCACCCAGAGAATGTGATTGGTAGAAAATCTATATTGAATGATGTGAGGCAGGATTGGAATCTCATCCCCACTGATGTTAGTAGTCTTCACTCAGGACCGACTCCCTCTCAGAGTCAATGGGAATCCCCACTGAGGTCAATAGTATGAGATCAAAACAGTGTATCCTTTGAAGTCAATGAGATGCGATCAATCTCTATTCTTCTAGGGACTGGGGGATATGATAGGAAGTGGAAGTCAATGGGACTGTCTTCAACAATATTTTTTTCCCAAGAAAACTTCTTTTTGTGTTTTAATATGCTAAATATATCTGAATATATTTTCCAGCATTCATGTCCCTTTCCTCAGTAATCAACAATCCATCTCTAATGCTTCCTTTGTTCAAGAAAGGTAAACTCATGTTACTTTTCAGTAGCAGATTACACAAAGGAAACTTTATGGTATGTATTACACTCACAAAGCAGTTTGCTCCATCTTGCAATCACTTAAAAAAATGCTTTCTTGTTATCTCATCTTCCTTCCTGCATGAATGTCTGAGATAATCAATGAAGTTCCTGTGTAGAGAATAAATTGAGCTGGAATGGCTCCTCTCATACTGTACAATCAGAGAGAGAGGTGGTTTTTGCTGATGATTTTGATATTCAGTTTAACTTTCTTCACTAGGCTGTCAGCTCCATGAAAGTGAGGTCAATCTGACCACACTCCTCTTAAAGGATCCTCTTCTGAACCAGCCACTAGAGTATACATTTCCTGACACACACTGCAGCAGAACTGAGAGGCATATATTTTGCCTAGAAACCAGATGCCTGATTGTCCATTGCCCTGAACCTTGTGTCATCACTTGTACCGATGCAAAGTGAGTGTAAAATGCCAGGAGATAACAGTGGCGATGTTTAGCATCTACTTTGCACTCATATAAACAACTTCACAAGATCACAAGATGCAGGACAACAGAGAAGCAGGCCTCTGTTCTTTTGTCATTTAAGATGCGCGTCGGCTCCCTGCAAGTGAAGAGGTGAGTGCTTTATCTACAAAGCATGACACAAATAAATGGGGCAATTTAAATCAGGATTCTCTAATCAATGATACAACAACCTGAAACTTCTGAACAAGTCATTTGCACATTGCAAGTGATGGGGGAAAGTGCTAATCAAAAGTGCCCTATACATTATGAAGATCAGGTTCCTCCCCAGGTGTGGCTGCATAGTTCTTGTAGTAACATTGCAGACAGATTTTTGCCCTGTAGTTTGCAAGGACTTTGCCCTTCAGTTTGCAAGGAGACCATCCTTTTTTTATATGTATGTTAAGTGTCTAGCACAGTGATTCCCACTGGGGTGACTTGAGATCCTTTCAAGGTTGTTTTAGGGTGCCACACAATGTTAGCACTGTTATGTTTGTAAGCATGATTAAGAGAAAGAGCATCATATGAGAAACAGAGATGTCAAACAGAAATCCATAGTTGCAGTCTTTCTGAGTTCCTTGCAACAGAAAAAACCCTGCTCTATTATTTTTCTGTAGTCAAAAAAAGAGTGAAAACTAAGAGCTGGCATTTTGGGGGTGTTGTGTGTCTATCCAGAGGTACCTTGAGTCCAAAAAGATTGGGAACCACTCATCTAGCACATTGCAACAGTAATACAAATAATAGCAGTGATCATGACTGAAAAGAGATCTTAACTGGGTTAGAACAGACAGAGGTGACACTTAAAGGGTACCATGTCATCCAATCATGATTTGTCTTTCCTGCCCCCAGGGCTGTCAGACACTTACTGACTTGAAACCTTCCTTTTCAAGAATGGACAGACATTTCAGCCAAAAGATAGAGGAGGCAGAGGACTTGGGGCAAATCTGGAATGCTAATATAAATTTTGATTCTATTACAATCAATGAAATTCATTCCCATTGCCTCAGGCTGTGTGTCTTAAACCTGAGATCATGATTGGAGAATCTGACTCAATTGTCCATAGAAAAATCTTAGTTAAGTTTCTCCATAAAATATCTCTTCTGCAGCCTGACATGGAATGAAGTGGTACATGAGAGATTAAGAGTTTCACAATAAGGGTTTCACATCCTCAGTAGTATACATTATGTTATTCTCTATTAACTCGAGATTCTTAGTGTTGCATTATTTCAGGATTCTTTTTGTGTCAACATTATACTTTCAAGGACAGCACTGACCTTCTTGATTGCTTTCTTTTTTTGTGAGAGGGCCTAGACAACAGTGTAATGCACTGTTTAAATCAACACTGAAACCTAATCCTGAAAGTTTCCCACCCCAGAGAAAAGTGCTGATGTTAAGTGCTGATACTGAAAAAATGGTGATACACACGTTAAAAAATTTCTGCTCAGGTGAATAAAATTTTGCAGGGTTGAGGCTTAAATTGAGAATCTTTGTTATGGATTTTATTGTTGAATGCTTTCCAGTTACCCATAGGGCAAAAACAAAATACAATCAAATGACTTTTGCATTTATAAACATCTCTAAAAAGTAAAATGTTCATTGAAGTATATTTTCATTTATTCTGAATTACAGTTGTAATCGGAGATTAAAAATGGATCATTTCCCCTCTCATGCAGGAAGCACCTGGTGAGAGGTAGGCAGTGGTGTGCCCCAGGGGTTGGTACTTGGCCCAGTGCTGTTCAATATCTTCGTCAACGACCTGGATGCGGGGGTGAAAAGCCCATTGGCCAAGTTCACAGACGACACCAAGATATGGGGTTGTGCAGACACAAGCACGGAGAGGCTGCAGATACAAGCAGACCTAAACAGCCTAGCATGTTGGGCAGAACAGAACCAGATGAGGTTCAACATAGAGAAATGCAAAGTGCTGCATCTGAGAAGGAAGAACCCCAGCACACCTACAGGCTGGGCATCGCTAACCTGACCGGCACTACACGTGAAAGGGATCTGGGGATAACAGTAGACCCCAGCATGAATATGAGCCGGCAATGCGATGTAGTAGCTGCTAGGGCCAATAAAACTCTGGCATGCATCAATTGATGCATCTCCAGTAAATCCAAAGAAGTGATTCTCCCACTTTAGTCAACATTGGTGCAGCCACAGCTGGAGTATTGCATCCAGTTCTGGGCGTTGCACTTCAACAAGGACGTGCTAAAGCTTGAGAAGGTCCAGAGAAGGGCCACGCACATGATCAGGGACTTGCAAGGCAAGCCATATGAGGAGAGGCTGAGGGATCTCAGACTCTTCAGCCTAAAGAAAAGAAGGCTGAGAGGGGACCTGACTGCGGCTTACTGCTATATCAGGGGGTTGGTGAACATCTATTCCCCGGGGTGCCCTTGGGGAAAACTAGAAACAATGGCCACAAACTCCTGGAAGATAGTTTCAGGCTGAACATTAGGAAAAACTTCCTTACAACTAAGGTGTCCAGCCTATGGAAGAAGCCCCCCCACAGAGGTGGTGCAATCATCTATCCTAGAGGTCTTCAAGAGAAAACTGGATGGTCACCTGCCTGGGGTCGTCTGACCCCAGATGTCTTTCCTGCTCATGCAGGGGGCTGGACCCAAGGATCCTTCGGGGTCCCTTCCAGCCCAATGATTCTATGATTCTAGTCTAAGAAATAAAGGGTGATATTTATAAAATTAAAGTTATTATCAAAATAATACTACTTTATTCTTTTGAGAATTCTGTTTTTAGACATCAAAATTCACATTTGTAGGCTTTATGTTACCATAATTATTTTTTAAAATGCTTTTCTCTAGGACCTTTTTGAAACGTTGTAAGAAACAGTTTCTCTACACACTTAAGACATTTATAGATGTGATTCAGTAGACCGGGGAGGGCGGGGAGGCACTTTAATTAGAGTGGCTCCAAGAGCCGGTGCTTGGAGCATCACACGTATCAGCTTCCCAGGGCTGAAAAATGGTGGCAGGGATGCTTTAACTAAAGCTCATCGAATGAGCTTTAGTTAAAGTGCCCCCTCCACCATTTTTCAGCAGGAGGGTGCTGATACATGGGACACTGGGGTCTGCTGGAGCGCGGTAATTACCACACTCCAGCAGACTCAATTAATTCCAGACTTGATTAATCCAGCAGACTCAATAAATTACAATGCGTTGGAGCAGCCTCTCTGCACATGTGTAGGCACCCTTAGGTTCTTGCATAGAAGTATTTGTTTCTTGCACTACCCTTTGTCTCTTTTTCCTGTCTTGTATTTTGTTTAGCACTCAGTGATATCCATCGAGGGTTTTTTTCCGTTTTTTTTCTTCTCTTTTAGAAATATAGTGTCCAATCAAATTTAATTGAATACTTCATTATATTCTATAGCCAGGGAAGTGCTGGAGTTCTTAAGCACTAGAAACAGTTTTAGCCAGGTTCTTTGCTTTACCAAGCTCTGACTTAACAAGCAGGAATTGGGAAGGCTGTCAGCGAGCCAGTTACGACTCTGATTCTCAGTGTAAGTTTGCAGCACCATAGTGAGATCAGCATAGGTTGCTTACAGCAGCTTGGAGGCTGCTCTACTTTGTGCCACAGATAGTTCTTGGCCTCTTCGTTCTGAGTATTTACCAAGAATTCCAGTGAGGCTGGGTGTTTCCTTTGTAATGTGGACACCTGCTTATTTAGAAGATAGGCTAACACTGTTCACTTTTTTCCTTTTAGTAAATGATCATGATATATTACTGCATGCCACCCTAAAGTGTGCTTGGTATTTCTCTGAGAGAGAAAGATGCAGCTTTTCTGATTAAACTGATGTGACAGCAGTTTTATGGAGTTTGGCACAAGGAATGAATGGCAGGGCAAGCACAGGGAGAGAGGAATGTGGTGGTGTTGGGGTGTGGAAAGAGAAAGAGTTCAGGAACTGTATCAAAAGGATGAAGTCAAGAGGCAGGCCAATCCAGTTAGTCTCATGAACATAGGTAGCAACATTAAGGGAAGTGGAAACAAAGCGGTTGGAGTCCCCAGTCCTGGGATGTCAGCTGGTGAATGGTAGCTAATTTGCATCACATTGTTTGGCTATGTGATTCCTACACTGAGAACAAAACCTGCTCCTTTCAGGGGAATTGCTTTAGGTTAGAGAAGCTGGACCAATTGTGAGATTTAGTCTATTTGTTATTTTGGCATAGTTTAGTTTAATTTTAAATAGCAGTATGTATGTGAGGTGAAAAATGAGAAAATTTGTAACTAAGATAAAATGTACACCATAGCTATGCTTGAAAAATTTTAGGTATAAAAATAAGATTAATGGGCCAGGTATTGGCCTAGACAGCATCTGAAGTGTGCGTCTGCGTGTGTGTGCGCGTGTGTGTAATGAAACTTCCCTTGCCTTGTGTCCACAGCAGGGGACAGAGGTGGTCCCAATCCAGAGAACACAAAGACGGTGTGAGTAACAGTTATGTTAGTTTCATTAAGGAGGATCGAGAGCTAAGAGCCCTCTCACCTCCTCTGTATTTGCCAGTAGTGCTAAGCTGAAGGGACATGTACATGCTGAACCTTATAATAAGGACATCAGGGGCTTCTGCAGCTCATATTCCACTAATGCCCCTGGAAGAACTCTGCTGGCTTGTGGAGGTGTTGTCAGGGTGCAGGTATAGCAGGTACCCAGTCAGTGGAAGAGGAAGAGAAAACACAACATTTGTGTCCATCAGGGGCATGACTCACCAGTACTCTTCAACTCTCATAATCATACACGTCCAAATTTATCAAGAAACTTAAGCATGACTTTCTGTATAGGAGCAGTCACACCAAAGTGCTTAAAGTTAGGCACATGCTTAGGTTTTCTACTGAACCATGGCCTTATGTCACTATGAAGTGAGAGCAAGGTGAGTATAAAATGCTTCCATTCTGATCTGGCAGTATTTTCTCCACACTGTGCAGTGATATGAATATGATTCACTGGTTTAAATTAATAAGAAAGATTTAGCAACTTGGGGAGCCAGGCTCTACATCTATCTCTTGGTGCCTGTTCTAATGGAGTGCCTCCTACTTACACTGAGCTGAATTATAACCTGGATTCTTTCTTATGGGAAGAGATAGATAGCAGTCGAGGAACACAAGTACCACATGGAAAGTATTTTAAACAATTTCCAAGGAATCTTTTGTGTTAGTTTGGTCTGTGTGGATCAGAAGGAATGGCTTCTTAGTCCTGGGAATCTCCAGCAAACTGAAATGGCTGCTGTCTCTAATACACCCTTCTGTATGTTATACAGCTGTAATATTGAACACATGAGGCAGACAGCTGCCCTGAGGCATTCTCCGTAAAAATGTTCATATCACAACAGAATTGAACTTACCTCTATAACACCAGATCTCCTCTTCTCCACAGTGAGGACTGTTCAGAAAACCAGACAATGTCATGGAAATGTTATAATAGACATAGCCTGAATACATGGATGAGGTAGCTGTCCCCAGCGAAGCCAATCTCTACAATACATAGAGTGGGTTAAATACAATTAACAGTGGTCAGAAGGGCCATTTACTTTACTTTGCATTATGATGGTGTTGCCACAATTATCAGGTGGAAAAGGGAAAGTGTATTTTTAACAGATGATGCTCTAAGCTAGTCTAAGTCATTTACATCTCAATGTTGTATTTTTCTCCCCAAGAAGACTGAATGTTTTCCCTCTCCCTGAATCCCATAATTGTTTTATTGCTACATTCTAAAATGTAAATAATCATTCCCCTCCCTTTTAATAAATTAGATGCAACCTGTCTAGCTCAGAAAATGAACATTTCAATATCTTCAGACACACAATGACATCATATCAATATTTAAAATCATTTTATGCATGTATTCCAGGTTGTCCAACTTCATTAAGGGCATTCATCAGCCCTCCGGCTACAGTGTATTCCCATTGGAGTTGTAGGCCTCAGGCCCTACCAAACAGAAATTTAAACTAACTTGCCTTTTTAATTCATATTATTCTCAAATATTCTCTTTTTTAACCCCCTGCCATGACTAAGGCATTTAGACCTAGCTATGATTTTGTACATGTCAACATTTAACAGACAAAATCCCCATTATTATGTCAGAACATGTGTGCATGAGAATAATACAGTCTCTCCCCCTCTCCCTCCATCCTCCCCTCCAATCCTGTCCATATTTCTTTGGTACAATAATAATCTTCTTGCTTCTTTCACTTTATGAGAAGTTAATAAGTTGAGCTTCAGCTTAGTGGGGTTTTTCCTTGTTAAAAAATTTACAAACATGGCAAACAAATTACATCTCATTCTTTTGCTATCTCTTTCTCTTTCCACAACACATCTCTTGATCTATTTTTTATATAGCTGAGGATGCGCAGCTTGAATATATGTCCTTTTTAGTGGCATCAAATGCTGTGTATTAGTAGAAAATTTCTTTTTTCTCAAACCAAATAAACAACTGTCTCATTGTTCTGTTCCACGGGATGATTACAGATCTCTCCAAGATCCTTAGTATCTGAATGACCTTGAAAATTCCAGGGTGAAACTGATGCACAAAGCAGTATAAGGAAGAGGTGATTGTGGCATCTGAACATTAGCAGTTTACTGCTGACCAGGCAATATAGACCTGGCAGAAGCTTCTGATTGTGTCCATGGAATTTAGTGAATTGGATCTAAGTAGATTTATTACAAGGGAGACTGATAACATCTGGAAGTGGACAGGTAAATGTACCATCTGGGGATGGAATACTCCCACAGAAACCGCATGGGCAGGGATTTATTTTAAAAGCCAGGAATACAAGTCAGTGCAATGACAGAACTTCTTGATTGTATTATACATTTGTACATTCCTGGCCTAGGGGCTAAAGATCTTAACACTTCCAAAAGAGAAGATGAGAGATGGAGGCATAAAGCACCACCCTTACAGCACATTGTCTTCTGTAAACACCATTTTTAATAGATGTGTTCTATCTCATCCCTTCCCTACATTTTCTCACCTCATTTGTCTTGTGCCTCTTTCCCCGCTTATGTTTTCCTCTGATCAGCAGTCCCCCATTTTTGCCATGTTCCTCCTACCTCTCTTTTTCTTATCTCCCTTCAGCTTTTATCCTCTTTGTATTTCCTACTTCTGTGTTCCTATCTTTTCCCAATCCCTTGAATGGAAGACTTCTTCCTTGTCCCTTCTAATGCATTTTTGAAACTCCTTGGGTGCATCTACATGAGACGCTTAACTGTGCAGTAGCATAGTTTACTGCACAGTAAGCATGCATGTCTACGTGTAACCGCACTTACTGTGCAGTAAAAAAACCCTAACCATAAGTAAATTTACTTGTGATTAGTTACTGTGCAGTAACGCACATGTAGATATGACCCGGGAACAAATTTGCTTCCAGGTCAGTCCTGCCACTAGGAGCTGGCCTGAGGCTAGTCCCAGGATTCCAGGCTGGGAGCTTCTCCTGCCCCAGGGCTGGGCTGCCTCTACGAGAGCCCCTGCCTCAGGCCTTTAAAAGTCTGCAGGCATTTTGACACCTGGGGTACACCAGGAGGCAGCCTGAGGGGACTCCAGGCCCTGTGCCCCCTGGGGAGGCCGCAGGCTAGCCTCACCAGCCTGCCTGTACCTCAGCATCATTGCTTGCAACTGCAGTGCTGCATGGCTACCAGGCCCACAGTGTCCAGGCCTGCAGGCTGCTCCATACTGCTGCAGGCTGCTCCATACTGCTGCAGGCTGCCCCATACTGTTCCAGGCTGCTCCATACTGCTCCAGGCTACTGCAGGTTCCAGCCAGGCCTGCCAGTGCACAGGCATAGCTGCAGGGAGCTTCTGGCTGCCAGGGCAAGCTCCACCTGCCTGAAGCCCACCCTGCCCTGAGGCTCAGAGACCTGATGCAGGATCCCTGATAGTGATGTCCTCTAGATTGGGTATGCATCAGCGAGTACATCACTATCAGGGCTCCTGCACTAGCTCTCTGGGCCTCTGTGTGGCTGCCCACCACCCAGGGCCCCAGTTGGTCTCAGGAGGAGACTGGCAACTTCATGGCACTGTGGCATGAGGCACAGGTGCAATGACAGGTCAAGTGGGGTGGGTGCTGTAATGCCCACATCTATGATGGGCTGTCAGGCCAGATGTAGGAGCATGGGCACAACCGGTCAGCACATCATTGCTGCGTAAAGGTCTAGGCCTTGCAAGCACAGTGGGTTGCTATCACAGGCCACAATCATTGGTCAGGGAGTGCCTGTAAGTCCATGCCCTATATGCAGCAACTGACGGACATCCTTATGCCCTGGGACCAAGGCTGTAGACGGGCTGTGTACAGCAGCATGGGTGGCTTGTCTGAGCCTCTGCCTCAGCCTGGCATCTCTGGTGAAGTGGGTTGGGCACCTCTCAGTAGTGTAAACAGCTCCACGTGCACCACTCAGGACACACACAGCAGGGACACATTCGGCATGCAGTAGTGGCATGAGGGGAGGGGGCTGGCCCCAGGGCACCTCCCCAGAGAGGACTCCTGTGGGGAGAGTGGATGCAAGGGCAGCTCCTACAACCAGTTGCTTGGGAGCCCTTTGCCTCTTAGTGGTCCACTCTGGCCTGGAGCACCATGGAGTAAAAGCCCCTCTGGCTGTAATAGAGGTGGCCTCTGTGGGGCAGACAGGTGATGGGGATGTGGGTCTGGTTGAGGGCCCGATGCACTGGGGGAATCCCAAGGCACAAAACTGTGCCACCACCACCGGGGGGGCATGCATATGGAGCATGGTGTGCCCAAGCATGTCCTGGAGGATGCTGCGCACCTCCAGGATAGCCTCCCTGGCAGTGGCTGATGTGCTGCAGGCAGCTTGAGCAGGGTGAGGGCCAGATGGGTGACCGCAGGGAGGGACAGCCATGTGGCAGTGTCCTGCTGCTCCAGGTGTGGCCAGAGCTGCTCCAGGAGATCCTGGAAGATGGCCCAGGTCATCCTGAAGGCCTCCAGCTACTGCTTGTTATTTCAGGTGTGCTGGATGATGTGCCACTACCAGTCCTGGCTGGCCTGGCAGGCCCAGAGGTGATGGGGCTGGAGGCCCAGGAAGGCAATGGTGGCCCAAATGGCAGCATCCTGGAGCCCATCGGTGGTGTCTCTGCTGGGGTTCAGCCAGGTGGATGGGGTCAAGGTGGGTCAGAAGTTGAGAGGTCTCCGATTGCCTTTCCTTTATATCCCTGCAAAGTATCAGGTACTATATGCCGTTCTGGTCTGCAAGAGGTTCATATACCACACTTATTCCCATAGTGTCCCAGATAAAGGACCTCAGAAGTATTTAGGCATCTAGAGCTTCTTGTACAGTTAGGTGCCAAACTGTTTCCTTAGGTACCCGTGACTAAAACTTTAGATCCTCTATGTCATTGCTTAGCTGATCCCTATTCCTGGAGACATCTGATGTCTGTAGGTGTCAAAGCCTCCAAAGGAGTGTAATAGTTGCCCAGGATGATCTAAGTTACCACAGTGGTGAAGAGTTGCTAGGGGGAAAGAAAGTGTTCTCAAATGTTTATCTCAATGGTAAGGGAACTCAGATGGGAGGAGGAGACATGGGTCCCAGTGCCCGTTGGAAAGAATATGTAATATATTTAATTATTCTTTGGAGCCTGTACTGGGATCAAAGTTTCTCTCATCGTAGGAGTACCCTAACTACTAGCTTAGTGAGTCATGTTCATTCTTGCTCTTTTGGTCCCATGAGTATTTATTCCATACAAAGTGAAACAGCTTTATTAGGAGAGTTTGAGTGCACCCCACCCAGAGTACCCTCTAGTTTGGTGAAAGGTCTGGATTCATATCACCTTATGCAGAGGATGGAATTGAGGTCAAGTCTTCAATCCTTGGCCAAGTTCTTCAGCCACTGAAGTATTGGGTGTCAGGTGTCACCATCATTCCTTTGGCAGTGTTTTGTGAGGAAGGGCTGGCATTAGTGGGCATAACTCCATCAGAGAATTCAGGGGTTTGAATGCCATTTGGAAATATCTTCACCTCTAGCCCCAAGTAATCTGTTCACATCCTAGAGTGCAGTGAAGCTGTGGACATATCCTCTCCTTGGCATTGGCTAGTTTGGACAGGACCCCACTTAGTATACTGGATTTTGTGACTCTCCTTCTCAGACCTCTATTGTATATGGAGCCTCAATATTTGACTCAGGCTTGTAGTTTCCCTTAGGTGATGAGTGCCCCAAAGTTAAGTGGTCTAAGAGTGAACCTAGATCATAAGTCACTGTGGATCTAGCCTGGGTCTGCTTTGTTATTTCTTTATTTTTTTTAGATGTATATCCTGCTCTATCCAAAAGGCTCAAAGCAGCTTATTAGGCACTTAAGTTCATCATTTATCACTGACGCCCTCCAAAGCAGCATTTTGATGCCTACCCAACCCCAGTAGACAATTAAGTCCTGAAGACATTCAGTTCTCATCTGTGGGCATACACAAAGCTGGCTAAGCATTGATGCCCCAAGACTGCCCCAAAATGGGATATTCAAACTAGACGGGGAGCATCTGTCTTGCCAGAAGTGTCAAAAACTGGTCTAAGCATCAACACCTGTTATTGTGCACATCTTTCTGTTGTTTTCCAGTAATAGGGAAAACCAGACATGAGCTATCTAAGCAACTGACTTAACTTAGGTACCAAGGGGAGGGTTTATGTCTAAGGACCCAAATGGAGGGAGCTGCTTGCCTGCCTGGAGCTAGGTATATCAGCCTTGGTGTTGAAGACCCATACTTTCTTCTGCATTGCAATCCAGGATAGTCAAAGGACATATCCACTTAACTGGTTTCTAAGGATCCTTTCCTCAGGTGAGTGACTCTGCTGATGCATTGTATGGGGACCCTGTTGGGCTGTAACTCACAACTAAGGATTCTAGGTGGCATGGGCCTCTGAGTTAGCCCGTCTGGATCTAGTTTCAACTGCCTTCATATGCATTAAGAAATAATAACTGTCACATGTCTGTTTTCTCACCCTACCACAAGTGAGTGTTTGAGTTTTTATACTAAATATATTCATGCATGTTGCTCTATGCTTCAATTAGAAGAGGCCAACAAGATGCACCTTGCACTTTGAGCAAAAGATGATGAGGTTTGCAATGGTCCTTGGTTCTATGGCAGCAGTCAGCAATTTTTCTGGCTGTGGGCCACAACGACCCACCCCTGATCAGAGGTGGGTAGACAGGCAGGCAGGTAGGTGTTATGACCTGCCTGCAGTCAGAGCTGCTTCCCACATCACCACCCTCAGCCAAAACCCCCCACTGCCAAGTGTGGCTGAAGCCCCATGTTCATGGGCTGGATCCAGTGACTCCACTGGCTGTAGGTTGCCAACCCGTTTTAAGGCAATTCATTCCACACACTGGCTCTAGTCCTTTAGACCTATATTCTTGTGCCAGGGGAGCAAAGTTGTTGACTTATAGTCTTCATCCTAAAGTGTCAGATGGCTATTTTTGAGGGATACTGTTATGGGTGCCCACAGTCAGGACAAGGCAGAATCATGGCTGTTTCCATCTCTGAGTTCACCTGCAAGACTGACTCAGGCAGGAAAAAATCACCTTATCTATAGACTGGTCAACACTACAAAAGTGTGTCAGAAAATACTGCATTTCACCATCACCACCCACTTTTTGACCCACCACAGTGCAGGACCATAAGGAAATAAACCATATGCATACAAAAGTTTGAAGACACTGCTGGCTATTCCGTACCTGGATACAGTTTGTTCTCGCTAGTCCTTTTTAGTTTCCTGTGCCTAGAATTGGAGCTCAGTAGTGTTGTGTGACCATCTCTGTAAATGGCTCTTAGCAATTCACTTCAATATTCAGTTTGTCCTCTGCTTAACTCTTGCTATGCAGTGACCCAGAACTACTGCTGCTCGTCCCTGTCAATCAGGTGGTACAGAGATATAATTATGTTGTGCTCTGTGATGAAGAAGGACTGAATTACACTAGAGAACCCTTTGGAGTCGACATTAGGAAGAGCATTTAGAAATAGTGAGTGGAGATGCAAAGGTGCCAAAGTGGATGGAGAGAAATGCTCTTTGGGTCAAAGATGCTGTTTACTCATAATTCCTTCCTGGAGGCCTGGGCATCTCACAGTGCAGAGGGTTGCTAGAATGCTTTCTAAGGATGTGCTTTGTGCTCAGCTGATACAGTTGCTTGAAGTGGAGATGCATGGTGCCAGCAAAAGCACAGTGATACGTATATGCTGTAGTGACTTGCAGTGATGGTTGCGGTACAGCAACAGAACTTGCTGTAAAACAGTCTTTAGACGGGGTGAATTTGTTCTGCCCTGAGCTTTCCAGGTGAGTGCAGAGATGGAAAGTCAGCAGAACTTTCTTGTGTAGACAATGCCTAACTTGTCAGAGCTGTTCTTCCAGTTTGTGTTCGTTGAGAGCACCTGCAGGCATTCAGGAAGTGAGTAAGCTGGATTCCTCCTGGGGCTCACTTTGAAACATGGCCTCATCTCGTCAAACTCTAATATGGGTCATTCATGGAGCCAGAACCTATTGCCATGAAGCATTGTAAATAACTATCCCTGAGTTTCTACTGCCAGCCTGCTACTATCTGCAGGTGTAGAAAAAGAAGATGGAAGGGAGAAGATTATAAGATCTTTGAGGCAGGGATTGCCCTTAACTACATATGTAGAGATCACTGAGCACAGTAGGGGGTGGGTCAAGTTTGGGCCTTTAGGCACTGCTGCAATACATTATAAATAAGAATAATAACAACAGAAGAAGAGGAAGGGAATGGGGCATATAAAATGATCAGAGAAGGGAACAGAGTGTGAGAACAGGGCTTTGAAAGCAGAGCCAGGAAGGAAGAGAATAACTATCAGAGAGAATGAAGAGAAGGCAGCAGATAAAGAGGAAGAGATGTAGGAAAAGGGCAAACAGACAGGCAAGGAATATAGAGGAGGAGACGCAGAAATCCACAGTAATGAAAAGGAGTGGAATACTGGAAAAACTGTAGAGACGATTAAACCACAAAGAATCTCAAACCAAAGCAAAACTAGAATAAAGGGAGCACAAAACAAAAGAATTTGAGAAAAAAGAATGAAAATATTAAACGCACAAAATGTATGACAAATGGAAAGAAGAGAAAATGATGTCTGGGGAGATGGAGGGAGAATAAATGGGAAATGAAGGGAAATTTCCCTCTTTGTAAAGTGCTTTGAGAGGTATTCATGAAAAGTGCTGTTTAAGGACCAGATGTTGTTATTTGATATTTATTCAATTTTCCTATAGCATAAAATATACTAGCTTAAGAGCCTTTATGTCTGCTCTGTGGGATCTTACTCTTTTAGCAACACAGGTTCAGGTAAAGAGGTACTGTATCTTTTGTGCAGATAGGCCCTTGTTCTTTTTTCATTCCCCTGTATGGTTGTGGAAGACTCATCCATCACCTAGCCCTAAATAAACAGATGTGTGCACATGTGTTTCTTGAAATGAGGTTACCATAATACACCAGGTGAACAAAGTAACCTTTTCCTCTGGGACTTGGGTTCAGATTCCAACTCCCTGTAGGGACTTAAGTAAAGATAAGTACAATGGACTTAAATTTTGTGTGCATGGCTGATAATCTCTTCTCAGAAAAGTTTGTGTAGCAATGGGAACTAGAGATTTTGGGTCAGGCTTTGCAGTACTTTGGCAGAGGAATGTATACGGGGTAGGCTGCAAAGCATCAACCTCTGTTGCAGTGACTAAGGCCAGTGCTTTTACTCTCTCGCTTTCATGAGCATCAAACTCGTTCATAAATTTTTAAAAGAAAAATCATTGTTTAATGAACTTTTATGAAGAAAACTGAGCAACCCATCCCCCCACACACAATATACATTGTGAGCTTTTTACTCCCTAGACTTATGACCTGCATAACTCTGATTGTTGCGTTATTTAGACAACCTTCCTATTTAGCTGGCATTAAATTTGTATGCTCCCATATGGTTGGTTTGCTTTTTTTTTCTTTTTGCTCATGCAGCTGGGATTCTCTGATGGAACATAACAGGGCAGTGGAAGAAGGGGGGGCGGGGGGGGAGGGATTTTGTAGAAAGGATGGGAGGAAAAGGACAGCTTTCTCCAGAACAAACAAAATACTTGGCTGTTTAAAGATCGATGCTGCTTGCGCTTGCACGGGCGCAAGCTAATTGAAGTCAGTGGTGGTTGCAGCCATGTAAGTGAGGTCAGAGTTGGTTCTTACATTTTTAAAAATGTTCAGAAAATGTGGGTGTGCATGTTAAAAACTGCCCCACGAGGCTGCTCTGACATGTGGGGCTGCCTGGCACAAACACAGCACATAATAACACAAAGTCTTTGGCAGCGTTACAGGGCTAATCTTTACGTAACTGTTCCCGAACAACTTCTCTAATGTACCAAGCACAAACAAGCTTTCCATCAACATTAGGCTGCGTGCAGATCTTTTTGTGTCACCTGTTTTCATAATGAACAAATGCTGACTGCGGCCGCGGCATGGAAAACCCTGCTCTGCATTCATAAATGAATCTGCCCAAATGATCTCTCTAATTATCCAAGGATGCCAATGAAACAAAGGCTTGCATTTGACACCAGTCCCACTTTTGTAGAATTCATCTTCTGAGACTTAGACACCGCGTAGGAAAGTGTTTGGAAGGTTATTTTGGGGGATTGTTGAGGGGAAGTTTTCCATTGCTTGCTGCACTTAACTCCATGGGTTGCATCCTAATCCATTTGACCAGAATGTGTGGAAGATGGTTTTGTGGTTAAGACATTGGACTGGGATCAGTTACAAATTTCACCTCTGCCATAGACCTTCTGTGTGAGTTTAGACTAGTCTCTGACATAGTACCCACACTGTCCCTATGCTGCACTTGGGACCACTGAAGTGAAGCATGCTCTGGCCACTCACTCCGACTCCCCTCCTGTGCCAAATCCTGAAAATGAGAAAATCTAGTCACCTTAGAGCAGCTTGGGCTAATGAACGTTCCCCAAAAAGAACACCCCAGAGTGGGACAGGGACACATGCTCAGCACCACTCTGAAGTGGTGCTTTGTTTCTGGGGTTTGCACATGATGGGTGAGAGTGAGCGGGTGGGCTCTGCTTCACAGCAGTGCTCTCAGGTATGGCACTAAGGTGGCATTGACATAGCCATAATCTTGCTGCCTCAGTTTCTCATCTCTAAAATGGGTAATCATAATTCCTGCCCCCATGTTTCTCATGTGTGTCTAATTTGCTTTTGTGTGCTCTTATTCGTGTGTGTATGATGCCTACTGCTGCAAAGGGGCCTGGCCAAAACAGAGGCTACCATAATATAGATTGGAATAAGAATAGGTGCAGTGATTGTAAGAGAAGCAGATTGAGGAAATGACAGCAGAAACTCCCCTGGGTTCGAATCCAACCCGTGCAGACTGCACTGAAACAAGCCCCCTGCCATTCTGGTGATGGCTGTTTCTTGGGTGAATGACCTGCATCCACATGCAGTCAGAGAAACGGTGTCTTCCATTCTGTGTTTTTAACCTGCTTTCAGGTATGCGGCCCATCTGCCTTCACCCATAGACCAGCTTAAAGTTCCCTGATTTGAGAACTCTTTTTTTTTTTTTTTTTTTTACTCAGTATTGTGCAGCCAAAACACATGTGCTGTTGCACTGAAGAACCATGTGGCAAATATATAAAAGTATGCAAGTTTCTGAAAGCTGGAAGAGAGCCCTAATTTTGTTGGCAATGGAGCTGTTTCTCCTTCTTTCCTTTGAGCAGGGCCTGAAGCACTCCACAGGCCCACAGACATACAAAACCTTCATGGAATTTTCCCAGCGTCAGGATTGATTGCCAGCTTGAGAATTCTCCATTGGCAGCAGTTCTGCGAGGGGCACTGCCTCTTACTCTGTTCAGTGAAACTCTGCTACTAGCTGGCTCTTGAGACACCCTTGCCTCTGTAGTATGCTCAGATGCATCCTGCAAATCCCTCCCTTAGAAATGATCTTGGTAGAATCATGAAGTCCTCTGAGTTCTGTATTTAATCTTAGATCGCTAGAAGAAGTTAAGTAGCAGGGGAAGGCTTAGAAAAGCAGTATTACCAAACCCAACTGTTAAAAAAGAAAAAAAAAAATCTATATATCACAAGAAATACGAGCTTTCAAAATAAGTCTGAGGGTCTTTTTATTTGCCGTTTGGGATTATCAGTTTCTAGGGTGCTCTAGAGTCATGTTTTTAAGCTTTTTTTCAGCAACTGTTGGGGGATAGAAACTTATTTTTATCTTACGTGAAAGCTGCAATTATTCCTACTTGCATACCTTCAGGAGATGCTCAATAAAATCCTGAGAGCTGGAAACACTGGAAAAGCCTGAGTCTCCACAAGAGGAAAATCTATAAAGTGAAATTGTTAAACAGAACTGGACAAATGAAAGCATTAAGGGTGCAGACACTCAGAAGTAATCAGGAAGGAGGAGGTAAGATGCCTGTGCATTGAATGTAATGTAGGGAAGCTTGCATAGCCAGGGGTGAGCAGAGAAGGTCACGGTACTCTACCTCATGCTCTGTCACCAAGATGGCATGGAATAAAGTTTTATTGATGTGAAATTTGTTGACAGGCCCACAAAGCAGAAACAGACCATCACATCATGCGGTTGCTGTACTTATTAGTATCTGAGTCTTTGCAAAGCTCTTTGTGATTCTTTCTAATTCATTTTTTTCCTTCTCTCTCCTCACCCTCTTCTCACTCTTAAAATTATTATTACTTTCTTGGGGGAAAGGAGTTCAGTTTAGGGGAGGAGCTGTTCCATTTTTAAATCATTCATGTATTCAGCTACTGTAATAGAATGCTCTTTGATTCCCATCCAAAAAGAAGTGCCTGTAAAAAAAAAAGTTGAAGTGCTCTAGTAATTTTAAATTGTTCTGTGCAGTGCATGCCCAGAACTGATCCTTTCCAAATGCAGTGCTTCACATTTTTTTTAAGAGCACTTCATTTTGGAAGTGAATGGGGTGCTGTGGGCACGGGGACCAGAGACCAATTTAGATTTCCTAGATTGCTTCAATAATTTGAAGAGTCTTCCCATCATTTTTTAAACTATTCTCCACCACGCATGCCTGCAAATCCATTCATTTTTTTAACTGAAGTAATTTTTTCCTTAGGACAAACTCCACTGTTCATTTGACGTGGTTCAACGCAGCATATCCACAGACCTCAAATTCCATTAAAAAAAAGACACTATTTCATTGTAAAAAAACACAAAAAAGTAATGCTTCATACCAAAACGTCATGGTTCAACCGTAATTACGCTCCTTTCCTGATTATCTCAATAGAGGTTGCAGTCCCATTCTCAGGTCACTGTGTGCAAAGTTGTCTTGTCATCCAAAACACAGATTATTCCCAATTTCAGTGTTTCCCATCACATTCAGAGACATGAAAATAATATATATATATATTACTGTTTTTTATCTAGGTACCTCAAAATTCTTTATAGACATTTATGAGTTAAAAAGTACAATACAATCTTTATGCTGCATATCTTATTTCCTGTTTTTTCAGAAGGTGAAGTGACTCACCCAAGATCATGCAGAGAGTCAGTGGCAGAGCCGGCATTTCATACACAGCAGTTTTAACTCCCAGCCTCCTTCTGTAACTGCTGCACCAGATTGGGTGCTAAAATGACTAACTGCAAGGGTGATAGCATTCCAGAGGGAGCAATATTCTGGGAACGGCGCTGTCTGGCTGAGGCAGTAAGATCGAAATGATGGCAACATCACTCACTCGCCTACAGGAAGTCAGGAAAGGGCTACATCGCTCCCAGAAATGCTGCTTTCAGAAATGATAATGTCAAAAGGAATGGCAGCCTGTGCGGGTGCCCCCCTGGCAGTAAGGAATGTGTTGGTGCACTACCTGAAGAGCAATAGTACGGTGGGTGAAATGCACTATTTTCACGGGTCTGTTCCATTGCTTATTGCTTCTGTCAGGGCTGTGCTTCTGCTGTATTCAGAAAATAGGAGTTACACTATCTCTTAGCTCGTTTTCCTCCCCATACCTCCACTTTTCTTTTCAGTTGGTTCTCATTTCACATTTCTACATAAGAAACTACATTTCTGAGAAACATGAACATCTTGTTCCAGGGAGGCTTAACAGGAGGACAGCATCAATTCTTTACATTGCAGTCCACCTCCTATCTTATTCAATCATGATCCAGCATTTAAAATATTGGAAGGTGGCACAGTTTGCATTAATCCACGCTCAGCATAACATTTTACTAAATGATTACCCATCTCCCACTGTAACATTAACAGGGAAGGGAGGGTGTGCGCATGCTCTGGATTAGAACAAGTAGGGCAGCTTTGTGCTCTTCCTCTGCAACACAGCTACCCTAAAGTTGCCTTAACAGGAGGGTTCCTCTAGTTCAAAGGTATTTGGGTGACATACAATCCCCTATAGCTGCTTGTATGAGCAGACTTCCCTGTGGCCAGCAGAAGAGACATGGCAAGATTATTCCCAGCTACCACTGTGGCTTTTGGGTTGCTACAACATGCACTTGGGGCAGAAGGCTCAGGAAATATCATAGGTAATGAATAGGCACCTTTACCCTCTCTGTACTTTTCAGGTACATATTGTGCCCCTTAACCAACACTACAGATGTGGATTAGAAAAAAATAGTTTCTTAAAACACAGATAACTGATGAAAAAAGTGGAAGAGATGAATACTATAATTATTGATACCATTTCCATATCCAGATATGGCAAATTCATGTGATGTCTCTAAGAAACTTGAAGATACAGGGTTGGTTCATCTGTACCAATGATGCTCTGCTCTCTCATATTGTGGAGTGACTAAATTTAGCCTTTTGAGAGAAACAAGAAGTTAAGGGACAAAGCAGGTGAGAGAAGGAAACAATTAAAGGAGTAATTCCAGAGTTTCACTTGGTAAGAACCTGAGTGGAAAGAACCTGAGTCAGTGAAAGAACCCAAGGGTGTTTATACACATGCTCCAGAGTGGGGAGGGGATAGGGATGGGGAGGAGTGTTTTAATTAGATTGTCTCATATATCAGCATCTTCGCACTGAAGAACGGCAGTGGGCACACTTTAACTAAAGCTCGTTGAATGAACTTTAGTTAAAGTGCCCCCACCACCATTATTTAGCACTATTCAGGAATGCTTATACACAAGACACAGAGGCTGACTGAAGTATGGTACTTACCACGCTTCGGGTGGCCAGCATAGAGGACAGTCTGGTTGTCCTCTATTGATACAAAACCGGACACCTTTATGTCCTCTATTTTTCTCTTCAAGAAGAGAAATCTTCAATCTCCAATCTTCAAGAGAAAAATAGAGGACATAAAGGTGGTGGGTTCCATATCAATAGAGGATAGAGGACACAGTAGCAGAAAACGGGAATGTCCTCTATGATGGCCACCCTAACCACGCTCCAGGAGACTTGATTAATCAATCGAGTCTGCTGTGGCATACTGTAATTGCAGTGTATCAGAGCTACCTTGCTTGTTGTGTATAGGTGCTCCAAACATATTATGCTGTTTGCAGGGTGCCATCTTTTGAAGAAAATGTAAGAATGGGGTCTTGACCACTTGTGGACCTTGAAGATCTCATGATGCAGTATGTTTCTAAGTAGTAGAAGCCTTAACCAACTTCAAACTCGGTGACTACTTTCTCTGTACTGACATTCTGTGAAATGTCAATAGGATAAAATATTTTTATTCTGTTACAATGAAGTGTTGTGTTCCACCTCGGATGAGACTAAATTTCAGTAGTAACTGAAGAACTTTATATATACATTAATTGTAAAGCACTTTAGGATCCTTTGGGAAGAGCAGCATTACAGTATGAAAATTAAAGATATATTATTAATGGGTTATTATAATAATGTGGGCTGAACATGATGAGATGTTTGAGAGACATGGGAATTATCTCCCTGTAGTTTTATTAATTTTCAAGAGGAAACAAAGATTTTCCTAGGCTCACAAATGATGTTTTTAAAGGTAACTAGTTTATAATATTTTCTTAGTAGATTTTTTTTTATAGCAATAATAAGCTAATGTTATAGCCAGAGTAATTTACTGTGCACTGGAACCTTCTGAACATATCTATGGTTTCAGAGAAACAAAATCCAAGCTTATTGCTGGATGTCATACATGTAAATGTATGAATCCTGCTTCTCCCTTTATATGCACTGCTTTTATATTGATAACTCCATTGATCTCAAGGCATTATTTCTGACTTACTCCAGGATAACTGAAAGCCGTTTCAGGCCATTGGTTCCTTCAGGATTTTGTCTGTATAGTAGTATTTGCTAATATAGCAATGTATTATCATTCATCCTTGTATCTGTCCAGTTAGCCATTGATCCATCCAAGCATAAGATATAGCGTAGGAGGAATTCCATTCTGCAAGATTAAATCTTCAGTTAAATGAACCTAAAGTGGCTTAGGGCGGGTCTGGCAGGCTATCCTGTTGGGAGTGTGTTAAAAAAGTAGTGCAAACTTATTTTCATAAGAATAGATCCATAATCTAGTGAGAAATCCATTTATGCCACATTGATTTGCTCATATTTCTTAGTAACATCCCATTTGTGAACAACTGGTGATTTTCAAGTCTGAACTGGTAAGATTAAAAGGGAATTATATAAATTAAGAGTAACCTCAGTCAACTCTATAGTTATGTTTTGTATAACTGGTGTATGTGAAATCAGAATCAAATCTTCTCTCTGTAAACCTATTGGAGTCTCTTAAAGTACTTCTTAGAAGTTTTGAATCTGTGAGTACTTTAAGAGACTCCAATGGGTTTTTTATGACCCATTGTAGCAACCTACAAACAAAGAAATACGAAACAGAGTCAAACATTTTACCAACAATTTGCAGAATTACAGAAGCACGCTGCAAAAAAAAAAAATGAACGTCAGCCATAGAGCCTGTGTTAGTAGATGGCTGAAATTCTAAAAAGAGTGTCTTGAATTTCTAACATTTTCTCCCACATTTCAGTTGCTAGTGAAGCAAGCCCAGTGAGAAAATCTGCTGGAAACCATGTAACATTGGCGATGCTTTCCATGGGAAAATGGATTAAATAATATACTTTCAAGTGCTGGCCTAAAGATACAGCTCTACATTATAGATAGAAGAAATTCTGACAGCCACATGGAAAATGTTGTCTCATTTTTGATTGCTTGAGTTTTGATAAGCTGGAGATTAGTCTACACTACAACGATTTGCAAGCAAAGCTATACTGGCATAGTTACACCAGCAAAGCCCCCTGCTGGAGATGAAGCTGATGTCTGCAAAGAGATGTCTTTGCTGACTGGCTTTCTTGTGTTCTTACCAGCCTCTGGCTTCTTTACTATCCATTCCATTCAGGAAGAGCACAGACTCATTGCAGATGCTTCCTCAGCCTGATGAAGGATAATTATACCCAAAAACTTGCAAAGAAGACTTTTTCCAACTATTTGAGTTGGCCTAATAAAAGATATCAGATTTACCCAAAGAACCTTGTCTGCCTATGTCCTTAGACCAAAACAACTGCTCTTTTGCTATGTCATTCAGGTCCCTGAACGACATGTGCCATGCCAGGAAAAGAATCCTTTTGCTCGGATAAGTAATGTCCATGCAGAGGTTTTTGCTATGTCAATTAGGGGTGTGATTTTTTTTCCATGCTTATTTCTCAATTTAGCTACATCAGTCATCTCCTTGAAATCTAGACCTGGACTGAGAGTTGCCTTGGCTTTCAAATGGTTATGAAGAGTTTGGGCCTCTGGAATGAATTGTTCTCTTGCTGGAAGAGAAATAAATAAGCAGAAGCTCAACACACATTTTAGATTATTTTTATTTGCGGCATGCATGTAATTCCTTCTTATCCTGAACAGCAGTGGCTAAAACAGCCAAAGGAAAAAAAAAGACAGCGGGGCCAGCACACACGTAGCTACGCCACAGACTACCAACTCAAACTCTCTGTTTTCAAAATCCAGAGCCCCGAACTTCCTTTCTCTGAAGTGGCCTGCACAGGAGAGGATTTGTGGTATATTTATACTGGTATACCTTCCCAGTGAGACTCAGCTTATGCTAGCAAAAGAGATAAAAAGCAGATCCAACTTATATCAGTTTTTCAAATAAGATAAGCTGTACCTACAAAAACACTTTCACCAGTATAACTGCATCTATGTTAGAGCTTTTGGTAGCAGTGCAGTGTTGATTAGAAGTGCGTCAGTAAAACCTCTACATATAGATTAGGCCTCTCTGTTTCTTGGGGTAACCTTTCCCCACCATAAACATTTTCAACTCCTTTTGTCTATGACCTATTACAGTCACTTCCTAAGTCAGGTGTCTTGGTGTTTTCTCAGAACCAGTGTCCCCATGAGTACCCCTGGGGCTTCCCTAAAGGTAGGTGATCTCCAGGTCTGCCTTGCCTTCTATCTGAAAAACCATGAAGCCAACCACCAGTTCAATATTACATGGTCCGGGACCCTCCTGTCCCACTGTCCAAACCTAGTTTACTTTGGAGTCACTCTTGATCAAATCCTCTCTTACAACAAACACATCTTGAAGACAAAAGGAAAGGTGAGCACTTGTATAACGACATTTTATATCAGCTCAACAACTTGAAATGGGGGGCTAGCCCCTTAACCATCCATACCACTGCTCTGGCTCTCAGTTTCTTTTCTGTCAAGTATGTGTGCCCTGTATGGGAGAGATCCTTACAGGCTAAGTACCTTGGCTCCATTCTGAATGATAGCTACTGATGTGTCACAGGATAGCTGAAGCCTACCAGCCTAAACAGTGTGTACCTGCTGGCTGGCATTGCTCCGCCTGACATCAGAAGAGCAGTGGCCAGCAGGATAGAAGATCAAGACAAATCAAAGATGTGAGACACCTGCTGTACAACCATCTCACAGCACACGAATGTCTGACATCATGCAGGAGCTTCCTCACCAGCACCCAGCCTCTTGATGCTACACCCAAGAAGACATGATTACAGATGTGGAATAAGAGGCTGAAAAACAACCCTGGACAGCGAAAACATTGACATTCCAGCAGCTGAGTCCTTGCCACTAGGGGTTGACAAACCATGGTAAAGGTGGCAATGTTTAAATCGTCTACAAACTACAGTTGGAGGCTCCAAGGAACTAATGAAGAAGTGGGGCTATACCATTGGTCCAACCACCTGGGGCTTTGGCACATGGGCTCAGACTATGCAACATCTGCGGCAATGCCTGCTACTTGAAGGCACGTGCACAATGAACAATCTTGCAAAGTATAGTAAATGAGCACAAAGATGTGTAACAAAATGGGCAAATATGGTGTGGAGACAAGAGAAGAAGAAGATCTCTAAATATAGAGTTTAGTTAAATGAGCCTCACTTAATATACAGGCATTCCACTACTGCTTTACCTGGACATAAAATGAAATCAGAATCTCCACACACAAAGGTGCACATATTTAATTTGGCACAATGTCATATTTTTAGGAGTTGTCTACACTTTAAAGGGTTTTTTGTGCAGGCAGTCAATGCCAGCAAAATATTTGTTTTGCTGATAAAGCTTAAAAGGAGTTCTATGCATAGAATGAGATATATTAGAAAAGGTCATTTTGACTTGTATTCTTGAATATACTTGAGGATTTTAGTCTCCATAGCTGTGTCATTTTGTGGGGAGCGTTTTTTTTCCACACTCTTTGCTGGTATAACTGTTCTAGCAATACATTTAAGTGTAAATTGTGCCTTAGTTAAACTAGTGCAACTGGGATTCTTCTGCCAGACAAGAAAGTATCCATTCATAGATTCATAGATGTTAGGGCTGGAAGGGACCTCAGTAGGTCATCGAGTCTGACCCTGGGCAGGAAAGAGTACTGGGGGTAAGATCCTACGAAGACAGATTGAGGGACCTGAATCTCTTCAGCCCCCACAAGAGAGAGTTGAGAGGTGGTTTTGTGGCTGTCTACAAGCTCATCGGGGGGTCAGCAGGGAATAGGGGATACTCTGTTTACCAGGGCACCCCTCAGGGTTACTAGAAATAATGGCCATAAACTGAAGGAGAGCAGATTTAGATTGGACAGGAAAAAATGATTTACAGTGAGGGCTGCCAAATATGGAATGAGCTTCCAAGGCAGGTGGTGCTTTCCCCTACACTGGAGGTGTTTAAAAGGAGATTGGACAACCACCTGGCTGAGGTTACTTAACCCGAGCGCTCTTTCCTGCCCAAAGCAGGGGGTCAGACTCAGTGATCTAATAGGTCCCTTCTGACCCTAGAAATTTATGAAATCTATGACCCCAACTAGGTGCTTGTCCAGTGTCCTCTTGAAGACCCCCAGGGTAGGGGACAGTACCACCTCCCTTGGAAGCCCAAGCCAATTTGCCACCCACCTGACCATTTAATCATCTACATCACATCCTGTCAGTTTATTTATGAGAACAGAACGAGATACCGTATCGAAGGCCTTCTTAAAGTCTAGGTACGTGACACCTACCGTGACTTCTGCATCTAAGCATTTTGTGAACTCATCATAAAAAGAAACAAGATTAGTCAGGCAGAATCTACCTACAGTGAATCCATGTTGATTTCCTTTCAGCATTATTTCCCCTGCTAGGCTCCCACAGATGTGATCCTTAATGATTTTTTCCAGAATTTTCATAGATTTCATAGATTTCATAGACATTAGGGCTGGAAGGGACCTCGGAAGATCATCGAGTCCAGCCCCCTGCCCCAGGGGCAGGAAGTCAGCTGGGCTCAAAGGATCCCAGCAAGAAAAACATTCAGGTTTCTCTTGAAGGCGTTCAAAGTAGGTGCTTGAATCACCTCCAGTAGCAGGCCATTCCAGACCTTGGGGGCTCAAACAGTAAAGAAGTTCTTCCTTATGTCCAGCCTGAAACAATCTTGCAGGAGTTTATAACCATTTGACCTTGGACTTCCCTGTTCAGCCAATGCTTTATCGAATGTCTGTTGCAGATCCCATTGAGGGTTAACTTAGAGTGCGATCACCATTGCGCAGGGCTGCAGTATTCTCTGGCAGATCTCCTGTGCTCTTCCTGAGCCCTGGGCTGTCACAGACCCGAGTCAATCCCATTGCCAATAAAAGGGGACAAAGGGGCCAAGAAGCCCTCTTGACTGAACAGGGAAGTCCAGGAAAGCCTAAGGGCAAAGAAAAAGGTATACAGGCTGTGGAAACAGGGGGTAGCTACCAAGAAGGAGTATACCTCCCTGACTCACACTTGCAGGGAATAATTAGGAAGGCCAAACCAGGATTAGAATTTAGGCTGGTGACAAAAATTAAGGACAACAAAAAGTCCTTCTTGGCCCCTTTGCCCCCTTTTATACACAATAGGATTGTCTTCTTCTGTGCCCGTAGGATCGCTCCCTTGAGGAACAACCACCCTTCCTAGACCCCCATTTTGCCAATGCTCTTGAGCTTTAATGCCTAGCTATCTAATCCCCTGAGCACTCTGAAGTCAGGCTTTCTGAAGTCTAGCACTTCAGCCCTGCTGGTTAGTTTACCCACCTTTCACTGGATAGTGAACTCAAACAATTGATGGTCACTATCCTCTAGGTTATCTTATACCTGCAGATTCCCCACCAGGTCATCCCCTGTAGCTAATACCAAGTCCAGCAAGGCATTTCCTCTAGTGCGATCGTATACCTCCTGCATCCAGTGGAGGCCCTTTATGCAGGCTAAGAACCTATGTGAACTGTTAGATTTGGCTGACTGCTCCTCCCAGCATATGTCAGGGTAGTTTAGGTCCCCCATGACAACCATATCTCTCGACCATACGGTCTCTGAGAGCTGTCTGGAGAATTCCAGGTCTAGCTTGTCCTCCAGGTGTGGCGGTCTATAGTAGTACCCACTACCAAGTCCCTTTCCCCTGACCCCCTTGTATCTTGACCCACAGTACCTCGGTTTGGTCCTCCTCTGATCCCATCTTGATTATAGAGGATCTATATTGTTCCTTAATATAGAGAGCAACACCCCTGCCCCTTTTTCCCTGCTCTACAACTTGTAACCCTCAATGCTTACTGCTCAATTGTGAGTAGGGTCCCACCAGGTTTCAGTTAGTCCAGCCAGGTCAAAGTTGTTGCTTGCAAGCAGGAGTGCAAGTTCCTCCTGCTTGTTCCTTCCCACCACAATCAAAAGAGGCTGTTGCCTTTAAGAAAATCTGTTTAATTATGTGGTAATACATGCATAAATAAACAGTTTACCTTAGTGCCTTCTAAGTGGGGAATAGCTGTACAAGCTGACCCTTCTGATTCCATGGAAGGTATTTTATTTTTGTAAAGCTATTAGCTTCATTTTTACTGTAAACAGATAGACTGTTAGGCTCCAGATCAATGAATACTTAGGGATTTTTAATTGCTTGATTTCTTTGGTTCATTGTGCAATATGTGTACAAAACACATACTCTTCAAATTTAATTGAAAGAAGAAATGTTTATAGACTGTAGGACTGGTTGAAAAAATAAAATAGTTATCCACAAACAATTTTGGGGAATGAAAGCTCTCAAGCTGGTTAACTGTGTTTCACAAAGTCCCATTGTGAGTTTATTTGAGAATGTTCAGACAGGCACTGGATAGCCATGGAAATGTTTGTGAATGCTGAAAGTTTCACAGGTTTTAGCACCAACATCTGGAAATGTCCCTCTACAATTGCACAGTTTATTGCTTATTGTTATTCCCTCTGTGTTTTTAAGTATTTCAATCATCCAGTGAAAAAAGGTGCAGGTCCCTGAGTCTTTGGAACCTCAGTACAGGAGCTGGGCTGAAGTTAATGCATCCTGATCCTGCTATATGGCAGAGGCCTAGATTTTTCTATACCTTTACACTGCTCATCTGAGGAAGTAAAGCTGATTTGTTTAACAGCATTTTTGTGCGTCACACTGATCATACAAATGCAGAGCATGAATAACAGGCTAAGTACAGACAGTGCTATAACTTATTGCACTTTACACACTTTACACAAAGTGCTATAAGTTGGAGTGGGACCTGGCCAAACAGACAGTCACTGTTCGGTGTATGTGGGAGGGCTGTGTGGGCCACTGGGGTGCTTCTGCACACAGCCTGGGAAATTGCCAGTCTCCCCTCTACCCCCGCAGCTGGGGACTGTCAGCAGCTGCCGACGGCAGAGGGAAGAGAGGGGGAATGGAGTCCCCCACACTGTAAAGGGCTCCCCACAGCTTGGTGGCTGGGGTCTGAGGCAGGGGGGAAGGCTGGGTCCTTGCAACCAAGCCTCTTGACAGCTGCAGCCTGGAGTGCAGCTAGGACTGGCACAAGGAAAGGGCTCTGGGGTCTGTGTCCCCGCAGCAATCCTGGCCAGGCAGTGAAACACTGATGCCTAGCCAGGCCTGCTGTGGGACCATTGTTGACAGTCACCAGACCTCAAAGCCAGTCCCCTGCAGCCTCTCTACCTCTGCCTGGGTAGCTGTGGGGTCGGTGGGGGGGGGGCCTTCCACACTGCCACCCTTCCTCCACCAGACTGCATGAGGGGCTGGGATCAGAGACTATCACTGACTCGGGTCTGTGACAGCACAGTGCTCAGGCAGAGCACAGGAGATCTGCCAGAGGATACTGCAGCCCTGCGCAATGGTGATTGCACTCTAAGTTAACCCTCAATGGGATCTGGCACAGATATTCGATAAAGCGTTGTAACAGAAAGCACTTTAGGTCAGTACACATCCATCCAGGATTAACTTAGAGCAGGATCTGCCATTTTTGAAGTGCTTTATGTGCTGTGAATGTCTGTTCTGTTATGGCTGTAAAGTGCTTCCTGCATGCTTTAAGCACGTTAAGTGTAATGTCTGTACCCACCCACAGTGGCTAGTGAGCAGCTTAAGCAAGCAGTTCAATCATAAACCAAAAGCTGAAAATGATTGGTTGAACAACTTGGCAAACACCAAAACAAATATAATCAGGATCAGTTTGCAAATGACTTGATAATCAAAATGAGCTAAAGCTTTAACTAACTGTCATTATTTGCAGCTATTAGTTAGTCAAACTCTCACTAGTAAATAAACACTTCAAGGGAATGAAATACCACAGTTGATTTTAATAAGAGAGTTTTAAATTATTTTTTAACATACTCAGAGACATTAACTTGGTTCCCATTGTAAATAAATACATCGGGGAAAAACTGTTATGAAACAATATTTTTTCATGAATTTCAGAAACAGCAACAACCACAATTACAGCAATTTTGATTTTATGCTTGTACTCTGGGTACTTTAAAAATGGCTAAATCAATTGGTTTAAATATTTAGAGATAACTGGAGGTATATGCAAATAATTACTGGATCAGGTTTACAGCATTCAGACAGAAAGCAGGGTAGATTTGCATTTTAAGGTGCCTATACATGTGCAGGTGGGCTGCTCTGATGTGCTGTAATTTCAGCACGTTGGAACAGATTCGGTTAATTGGGTCTGCTGGAGTGTGGCAATTACCATGCTCCAACAGCTTCCCGCATCTTGTGTATCAGTGTCTCCGTGCTTCAAAATGGCGGTGGGGGCACTTTATATAAAGCTTGTTTAACAATAATAAAGCACCCTTGGCATTGCAGGGCTGCCCTAGTCTCTGGCAGATCTCCCGCGCTCTGCCTGAGCACTGGGCTGGCCCTGCCCATTCAGCTGTCATGGATCCAGATTTGTTACATAAAGTGCCCTCGCCACCAATTGGAAGTGTGGGGCCATTGATACACAAAATGCTCTGGGAGCTTTAATTAGAGTGGCTCTCTGAGTCACTTTAATTAATGCATCCCCCTCTCCCCACTCCTGGAGCACGTGTATAAACACCCTTATAGACTAAGTAAATCAGAGCAGCAGCTTCCAAAGCTTATACACCTCTGATTTAGTTAGTCTAGTGTAAAGATGCCCTGCCTTCTGCCTGACCTTACACTAACAGGGCTAATCCAGCAGTGATCAGGATACTGAATATTGAATAGTGCCCCGGTGGAAGCCGTTGTGTTTGTTTGTTTATTTGATTTCTATGCCACCCTCTGCTAGAAAAGGCTCAGGGTGCAGGCGAGATGCCGATTTCAGCTGTGAAAGACTGAAAAGGGGAAGGGTACTTCTCCAATAGCTGCACACAGCTGAGCTAGACTTCTGCTGCCTGTTTCTTACCTGAGCACAAGGTTCAAGCGGGCAGCTAATGGCACTAGATACCGGCACACATGTACAGAGCCATACACTCCCAGGGTTGTCAAGGCAGCAGCTGTCAGAGGGAGTGCATTCAACACCCTCTTTAGGTGCTCCTCCAGCACATGCAGGCACGTTGTCTCTCTCTGCTGACTGGAAAAGCTGCTGGTACAGGAGTCCCTCTGCCAACAAACACTACCCACCTCCTATTCCCTCACATAAGTGCCCACCCCCTCTTATAGCTACCGAAAACTAAGTGCAATTCGATGTTTCCGTCTTCCACAAAATAGAAGAGCTCCATATTAAACTCCAGATATTAGTATATATTCATATGCACATCCTGAAGTAGGTATATGAACTAGAAATGACAACAAAATCCTCCGTAATGTTTACTGTTGATGCCATGTAAGCAATATTTACAGGGATTTTGGCAACTGGAATAATCTGAAGAGTAGCCACTGCTCAGTCGCAAGTGCATAACTCCCATTCACATTGGGCTCTTTGAAGCAGAACATACCCTTTTGTGTTTTATTTTTATTGAAGAACATGGAAAATGTCATATTTCAGTCTTAGAAACAATGACTGCCTTGAGAAGGTACTGAGTTAAAAAAAAGTGCTAGGTTAATTGTAACTTTAACTTTCATGATATTCTCTGGGTTTATTTAAACTGTTTTGCTGGCCCACTGGATCTTGCCTACAGTTAAGAGCTGACACTTATTTTACTGTTGCTGCAAAGTTACACTAGCAATATTAGGATGACAAGAAGTTCAAGACTTGATAAAGGACTGAGGTATGATTGGACACTGAGAGGTGCAGAAGACCCCCTCCTTTCACTTGGCACTTCTCTTTTTATTCTTTGATTAAAGTCTTTTTCCTTTACTTACATCCTCCATTAAGATGTCTCAGTGTCATTTAGGGTGTTAATTGAGAGGAGGTTTAAGCTCATCAAGGCGATTATAAGTGATAGTTAAAAATTTCTATATATGGCCTATGCTGGAATCAGCACAGTAGGATGCCATTTTTCTTTTATCTAACTGACATTGGTAATAATAGATGAAATTATTACTAAATCGCAGCTGCAGAGATGATATCATGATTTTTTTGTGTAATCTTTGATGAAAAATTAATTTTTGAGAGGGATAATTTAAAATGATTTAAATAGTATTATACTGAAGTCCTTACTGGTAATTAACACCAATCTTGTCAGAAGTGAATCCACTTTTGCAGCTGTTTCTAAAGATACCTACAGTATTTGTAACTTTTCTCTGAGTGAAATTACAGTGTTTGGACTTTATTTTTACTGTATAAGGACCATTAAAAGAAAGGGATGCTAATAGAGAAAGCTTTGTTCTCCAAAAGGGCCAAATTCCATTTTACGAATATCTCTTCATGTTTGTGCAATTAGTTATTCTCAGAATATTGCCAGAAATGTGTATATTAGCCAAATTTTGTATATCCACATATATCTACACATATAGATGTATATGTTCATGTATTTGCTATACACATATACACAACTTTGTCTGCAAGGGGTTTAATTGGTTGAACAGATGGCTGATCAGAAATGCTTCTTCATCTTCATCAGTGACTCGTCTTTCTTTCTTTGCATCGACTTTCATCACAGTGGCAAAAAAGTGCTCTAACGAGAAACAGCTGAAAATAGATTTTTCTTTGGTACTTTCATCATGCTTTAAATGACAGAAGTGGATTTTTTTGTCCTATATATAAAGACCTGCAGGAGAAGGTTAAAAAAGGAAATATAGTGAAATCTAAATAGAAAAATTTGAATGAGAATATGGGAGAGCCACAGATTATTCCTCTTATCTTCATATTTTACTTTCTTCTTTTTTTAAAGTACATGCTGATTTTTGACAAGATATATAGTCATGGTTATTCACGCCAGCTAGAGTACCTGCCAATCAGTATTTCTTTTCCTCAAGTTTGGTGCAGAAAGGGGGAGGGAGGGACGGGAGTTGAAAGATGACACAATGGCTTATACGACTGTTACTTTAGGTATGTATTCATTAAAATAGTAGTCACACAGCCGGCTTCTGCTGTTTCTGCAATTTTATTATACCCAAATCAAAGTGCAGCTTCTGTATAAATGAAATGAAATGCCTTATAAACAGAGTGCTGGGTTGTAGCAGGGGTTCACATATATGTAGATTGTAGTTAGATGATCTACATGCCCATAAATGAGCACTGTCTTATGTTTAAAATGTAACTGTAAGTTATTAGATACTTTTAGAGTATCTTAAATTCGCTTACAGTCATCTATTTTTTCTCTCGACATTCTCATGTGGTATTCAGGTATTATCTTACTCTCTTAGCAGATAGATAAATTGAAGCACACCTGATTAAGTGATTTGACAAAGTCCTAAAACAATTAGAGGGCAAAGTGGAAGAAGAACTTGAGGCATCTGGCATCCCATCCCTTTCTCTAACCAGTTGTTCACAATTTCTCCATTTACAAAGGGAAACTAACTCTTTGAGTGTTAAATATGTTATCATTGAAAGTGGAAGAATGTCCTGGTAGTCTCATGGAACCACAATAATTTGCCTTCATTTTTCTTCTCAAGATGGCAGGAGTTGGCACCTGGGAAAGGAACAATGATACCCAAATGATACACACTATTGTCAACTCTAATACTAAAAGAGTCTGAGAGAGAGATATGGAGGTCATGGCCACTACTGTACTGTTTGGTCTTTTGCTCTTTCTGTTGGTTCTTTAGGATAGGAAAGCTTAGAGGTGAAGAAAAAAGAAATGGCCCTAAGAGTTATTGCCTCAAAATCCAACTATGGCTGGTTATATGATAAGGTTGGTTAAAAATTTCAAAAAAACTGGGCACAGGTTGACTGCACTTTCTTCTTTCCAAGCAGGAATCACAAGATGAGGATGATGCTTTTCTGCTGGAAGGAGAAAGAAAAGATGCTCAGAATAAGAACAGCAGATTATAATTTTCTGAGCCTCTTCCTTCAGATCCTGTGACCCCCTTGTTTGCAGGCTTTGAAACCTTGATAAAAAGGGTGTGGGCTTAGGAGGAGGTAATCTTGGCTCAGGAGGTCCAACAGATGGTATTGGCAAATGGAACTGTAGGCTCCTGCAGTGTAGTGCAACACTCTGGAGGTGGCTAAGGGAGCAACAAGGTCATGGGAAGCAGCTGGTGGCATACACACTCAAGATGGCTCCTGCAAGAAATCAAAAACAGCCTAGTAGTGAGGAGAAAGTGGAGTACAGCTCAGAGTAAATGAAGCAGATCAGCATCCAGGTCTCCCATGAAGCTACTGTGAGAATTCATGAGGGTCAAAGGACCTGGCAGACAGAAGAGAGGGATCATTATCATGGCCTTATTTTGGCCTCTACTCTTTTCAGATAAACCTGGTTTATTTCATAGTGGACATTTATTAGGGAAAAAAAGCTGCCATTTTAATTTGGTACGTTGAGGCATTCATGGAAGTTACAGTTCAGAGATTGCCATTCTGTGATGCAGAGTAGGCCTGCTTCTCATTTCCCAGTGGAGTAATCTAGAGCAGACCCATCAATGTTAGAGACAGAACAACTGTGGGAAGAGAGGTGAGAATTAAGGCTGAAGTAACTTTCTCATTTTCTTTGGGTGGCATAGCCACTCCATTGCCAAGTTAGGGATAGTGAGAATCGTGCAGCAATTTCATGGCAGCTACTTCTCTTTTAAAAAGAGTTTAGTAGCCTCAGGTAAAGTAGTGTATCTCCTCCTAATCTATACTACTGATAGAGCTACTACCCCTATGGTTTTTAGGTCATTTGGGTAGCCTGGGAAAAAGCGATGGTGCTAAAACAAAATGAGAGGAGATCCATTTATATGTATATTTATCAGGTAGTGCTGATCATGGCCTACAATGTTATGGATGTGAGTTTATACAAACAGTTTCACATAGCTTTGGCCATTCACCTCAATCCTTAATTGCAATGAATTATCAATGACTTACCAAGTTGATGAACTGAATAGTTTTATGTCTTGTGACACATGACTAAGAAAACTAAAACAACAAAAAATGCAAAACAAAACACCCAATGAACAAAACCCAACCTCACTGGCCTGAAGCAAAGCTCCCTCCTGAGTTTCTAGCACAGCACAGACCCGGCTTCTACTTTTTTTTCAGGTGTTTTTAACTCTCTTCACCTGTGGCAGGCAGCTGTGAACAGAAGGCACAGGCATCTTGTTCCCTCTTTGGAAACAGAGTTCCCCCCAGCAGCTGTGCGAATGTGCTTGCTACTAAATCCTGGTCCAAAGCTGGGGCAGCTCTTGCATGGGGCTCCCACAGGTCTCTGGACACAGCAAGCGAGCAACTGCTTGCTCCTCTATGTGCTGGAGGAGGAGGATCCCTAAAGCCATGATCATTATGGGCAATGCAGCAAGGGGTGGATAAGTAAATCAGTGACCCCCAACAATGCAGGAATGTAAGTGCAGGAATGTAGGTGCAGAAGGAGGGGTTCCAGGCGTCTTCCGGGATGGGGACGCCCTGTGAGATAATGCAGGGAGCACGTTATCAGAGATCCATTAGCGCACCACAACAATACGTGCAAGAAGATATATATAAGAAATTCATGGGGTGCAAATGTCTGCACATATTGTAAGTGATAGGACAATTTCATAGGGGTGGTTGTTTAAGTGAAATTTAAAAAAGCAGATTTGCACACAAAATAAAGTTTACTTGATGACATAGAAATAGGAAAATAATAAAAATAAAAAAATGATAGGAATGACGAGAATAAAAATAAAATAGGAATACATTTAAAAAAAGATGAAAAAAGTTTTAAAATTTCAAAAAACTGTGTAAAAATATGTGTAAAATTAAATTAATTAAACAACACTTAATTAAATTATTTAAAGTAATGAAATCGCAGGACTTTCAGTCATCTGCACACATCAGCATGCTGTGAGCTATAGGCACCCCCTACTGTAATTTAATAGAAGAGATCAGCGGGGTGGATTGTTATGCAGCGCCCCCTGCAGTAATTTACAGTGAATAGTGCACTGAGCATTTCATGAGATTTAAGAGCGATGACGTGTACACAGTGATGGAAAAATAAAACCCACCGTTTCAGTTTAAGGGGCATAGAATGTAACCCAGAAGAACTAAACCCCCGTCATGTGTACAAGCACCCTAAGAGTCCTGGAAATCCCTTGAAATTTATCTGACTTCTTCTCCCTCCCTAAAAGTCTGTCACATGATAATTGTCCTTCCAGCTGAGGATGGCCAGATGTGGTGCCCTATGAAGCCTGTTGATAGTGTTTCCCAGATGGACTAATGGAGTCTTTTCAGAATAACACAGACGTGTTGCTTCTACAGCTTTTCATGCCCTTAGCTACTTAAGAACAAAGGGCTGAAATTATTCTTGTATTTGGATATTACATGTGGTACATTAGATTGAGAATAATACAATTCTGATCTGCCTCTCCTGTTGGTATTGGAAGTCAAATATTATATCATTGTCCCACCTGTAATTACAAAGAAAGACTGTTGCTTAAAATAAGGCTTCTTAAGTTTACTCAGCAGATTTATTTGTTAAGGAATAGGCTGATTACATGGAAATCCCAGAAATCTGGGAAATTACCCAGGAAATCCGGGACACTGCCCCCACCCCCCCGTGCTCTCACAAGTTAGAGGGGGCAGGGCTACATGCTGGGCAGGCAGCGGTGCCTGCTTGCTCGCCTGCAAGGCACTCAGCACCGTTCTGACTCCCAGCCAGGCGCAACCCTGCACCCCTGCACTTCCACGACGTTCGTTATAATTCTCAAAGGCCAGCCGAGATCAGCTTCTGTAATCTAGGACTGTCCTGGCTACTCCAGGACATATGGTCACCCTAGTTAAGGAAGGATGAATTAAAGATAACTAAGGGGGGAAAAAAACAATGTGGGCTTAGTCTGTTTTTTTGGTACATGATGCTATTTAAAGACTTGCTAGGTTTTTCTGAAGCGTACTTGTGCTCTATTTCTTTTTTCACATTAGCTGCTTAGGTCCTATTTAATCAGTACTATTGACTGAATAGTTGATTAAATGGTGATTTCATAAGAGTCAAAAATCTGAAAGGCTGATTTAAAGGGGGAAAGGTTGTTTAATATTTTTTGTAATTGGTTATGAATTTTATTTTAAGCAACAATTTGGTGTTAAAAAACACCAACAATAAAATACATCACATTAGCATGATTCATACCATCATAGGGAAGCAGAAATTAGGGGGCCTATACTAACTCTTGAAAACTTTTTTGCAAGTCAGTTTCAAAACAAGTTCCATTACATGGAAATATGCTCCATGAAACAAAGATTTTATATAGATTTTATATTCTTTACATAACAACAGGCTTACACTCTCAAACATTTTGCATTGGTTTTAAAAATGAGAAAATGTGTCAATGGTACTTGGTGTATAGTGAAATTCACAAAGGCTAGAGCATGTCGTAGCTTTAGCCGAGTTTGATGAAGTCTGAAGAATTTTTCCAAAATGGAAATACTCAGAAACAGAAAATGCTTTGGCAATCTTCAAAAGTTATATCAATATAGAATGGTTTCAAATTAATGGGAGGAATGCATTTTTTTTCTACAAGTGCTTCGCTTTGTGAGGTGAATAAAATAGAAATTTAGTCTTGTGGTTTAAGAGGCTATGATTCACATTTGTAAAAAGCCAAAACATTAAAAAAAAGATAAAAGCTTTTAAAGTACCAAACTTGGCCCTCAACTAGCAAGCAATAGACAGACCCCCAAAAGGAATCTCCCTGTCTTTTCCCCTTCTTTCTTCTTCGCTCCCTCCCTTTACTAGAACAATTGTGGTACTAAAGATAATACCAGAAGTATGCAATGTTTATCTAATATTCATGTGGTTTTCTTCTTACTATGCCATTAAGATGACTTGCCATTGTACTATGTGATTGCCTACTTTTTGAATGTGTGTTTTTTATTTCATAGTCATGCTTAACATTTTAACATACATTGACTTGATTTGTGTATTTTTGGACTCCAGAAATAGTGTTAAAAATCTTATTTACTATAAGCAGTACATGAAGAGAATTTAAATGCTTTATGGGATAGGTAGATATATCTGAACACACCTCAGTCATATGCACTCCAAAATGTTGTTGTTCCTACATTTGATTGTGTCATTTTACATATTCAAGAGATATTACATCCACAAGGATGTCAAATAAGAAAATATATAAAAGCTCTGCATTTTCTATGCAGGAAAAAAGGATGGGAAAAATAATATGGTATTGTACTATACTTAAGGATACTGGTCTATGGTGTTTATGCTGGAAAAACTAGCAAAATGAGCAGAATTTGATGGGCTGCATGGAATTTTACATTTAATGCTTCTTCACTATGGAAATCATGCAAAATTGCTTGAAAATGGTTGTCAAGTGTTTGATTGTAGCACTATAGAATCCCCAAGAAAAGAGAAAAGCCCACTGAAGTTTTGAGAACAATTGAATATCAAGTAACAGACTTGGTTGCTATCTTCATACTTCTGGTGCATTTATAAATGGTTTACCTTGTACTTTTTTTCTTTTCCTTTCCAAAACCAGGATTTAAAAGCCCCACATGGCAATAGCAATTGCCAGAGTAGAGCATGCACTGTTCTGGAATCCATTTAATCTGAGTTAATGTTATATATTTTGAACGGCAGACTTATTATTGGGCTTTCTTTTAATCTTATTTGTTACTCCCTCTCACATGGTATGTAGATGTGCCACTGGGGTATAGAAGTCTCAGCACTGTAGCATGTTAAAAGAGGGTTTGAATTCTAACATGTATACCTATTACTACACACTGTTGTTTGATATAGGAGGTAGACCGCTTAGCAGGTTATACGGTGATGATTTCAGTCCCAGACACACTAGGCCTCTGCTTTTTGTTAGTAGGATGTATATGGAATGGAATGGAACCCAGAATTTCACTTCCAAATTGCTGGTTCTTGAAGTCCATTCATTGTTTCTATTTGTCTTTTACATTTGACAGAACCCTATGCCCCATTGTATAGGTTAATGACCTCCCTACTGAAGGTCCCTCATTATGTAAATTCACCCGTGCTTATAGTCCATAAAAACCTAAATGGGGCTACATGTAGGATACAATCCAAACCATTCTGTTCATCCTGGGATTTTAGTTATCAGAGAAGTTATTATTGGTGTCTTGTAGCCATTTTCAGCCAGTGGAAATTCAATGTCAGTGAGTAATTTAGTGTCATGAGGATATCTCCTTCAGATTTTTCAACTGGATTTGGACAAACCAAAGAAGAAATGCCCTTCAGAGACCCTTTCCTAGGTTTATGTTGTGCCCCAATGCAGGACTTTGTATCTGAATACTCAGATAAGGCAAATGCAGTCAATAATCAGAGTGTAATCCAGACAGGTGCAGAGCTCAAGAAGAACTTTTTTTTCCCCTGAATTCGGCACTGAACACTTAGACACACATTACAGGGAAGGGAAGAGAAGGGAAGGGAAGGGAAGGGAGCATTTTCTCAAGCATCAGCTATTTGCTTTTACTAGAAAGTAGTCTCAGGAGTACATAGGCTGATGACTTAAACTTGTGCAGAAAAATATCCTATAGTAAAACACTGGAAATTGAATTGCCAGGGGAAATTTTTTTGCTCAGTGCATTATATATTTTTAGCTAGCATTTTCTATTGCTATCATGCAGGCTAAGTATAGACATTTTGCTTATTTATGATGCTGTAATCCCACCTTATCATTAGTGAGCGGTGAACTTCAAAAGGTTTGGAGAAGTATCTAAAGCAGTGGTCTTCAACACATAGCTCATGGACAAACCACAGGAAATTTAAAAGTTACAAGTGAGTTGACAGGGAGCAAAGTATGGTGTCTCTCACAGAGCTTTATTTGATGGGTATTGTTGCCCAATGGATGAAGGCTGGGGACCACTGATGCAAAAACTCAGTTGCTTATCCATAGTTCATTCAAAAAGCCAAACATGATAGTAAAGCATTGGCCTTTCCTTTAAAAATTCCCAGTAAGGCATGGGAGAGAAGTATACCAAGAACAGCCTCACTCCCACATTCTTCCATCACTGAGTTAGCGGGAAAGTCATCTGTAGAGTTATCAGCCATACAAGGACAGCTTGTTGGGTATTAGCATTATTAGAATCAGTAGTATCCTCATAGGTAAAATGTTTTCTACGTGTTCCCAATAAATCTGTAGAGCTTATAGGTATTAATTAAAGATGGAGGCTGCCTGTTTGTGGTAAATATTAAGGCCTAGATTTTCCACTGAAGGCAAGACAGTAAAAATCAGGAGAGAGGTTTGAGCACAAACTGATTGTTAACCAACCTTGCAGCACATCAGAGCTCTAAATGATGTGGGCTGCCAATGGCTGCAAAGGGGCATTCTAGAGATTGCAAGGATTCAGGGATAGGCACCATTCAAGCAACATCCACAGAGAAGAAGATGAGGGAAATGGTGATGCTGCACCACTGAAGAACATTTATCTCTGGAGAGACTTCCACAACTGGCTAAATTAGCTTTAGGGTTTGGAGACATGGCAAGCTTTAGATACAAAAAGCTTCAACTATATAGCAAAATCTAGGCCTCTGTTGAGATTCACACCATTAATATGGGGTCTTAGATATAGTCAAAAAAGGGCCTTTGCATGGGAGAGATCTGTAGGGGATGAGGGAAGATTTGAAGCATCAGAACAGCCACTGCTACTGCCTGACTGCAGTGGGGTCTGCATCTGCTGAACATCCCTTGCGCTGCTCTAACCCAATATCTATAGTTAGGTATCTGTTGGTGATTGATTCTCACTACACCTCTTAAAGTGTCCTGTGTGCATTAAGAAGTGAGTGCAGTATTTCACTTGCAGATGTTTCAACATAGCCATAAAGGTAGGAATGGTAAGACTTGACTAATGTGCATTAAGGCAATACCTACTATTTTCAGTGTCAGAAGAGAAGAAAGAAAGTGCAGAGTAAAATTTGTATCAGTGCAAGTAGCAGTGTAGGGAGGGGAAGGGGCAGGAATGAAGGGTATATATGAGAATATAATCAAACAAAGTCCATCATTACTTATGTTTATGGGGTCCCGTGGAAATGTGATCTGTCCTGTTGGATTTGTGTTTGATTTTTGGATAATGTTCTATCACACAGAGTCAGTACAGAGACAGAGTCATTATTGTTGCTGCATGTTATGGTGTTTTGGCACTTGGCCATTCTCTGCATACATGCCAAGATGCTTTTATAAAACCATTAAAAAAGCAGTACTAATTAGATATTTAGAGGAACAGAAATCCTGAAGGTTAAAATACCAGGGAAGCAGTTATGACCACAAGTGGGTGTTATATAAGTCAGTCCACAAAGGGTAATCTTCACTGAGCAAACACAATAAGCCTGACATTTCTTTTCTATTAAAATAACTTATAGTATTAAGCATATTTATATTTGTGCTGCTTACCTATGTTACCATTACTTGCTATCTTTATTGCATTCATGCTTAAAGACCTAAATCAGGATCATAATCCCACTGTACCTGGTGCTGCAGAAAAGCAAAGGAAAATACAGTTCTTGCCTTGAATTGCTTACACCCATAACATTTCTCAATACCCATAATATTTAAAAGTGTAACAAGATGCACAATGAGATGCACAACACAACAGAGCCAGAAGGTTGGCATGCTATGAAATTATTTTAATTGAAGACGGGAAAAGTTGCCTATATTTCAGTTTCCTCTGTCTGTAAACTTTTTTATGGGTACAGTAGAGACAGTTACAACTGGACAATAGAGAGGAACTAAGACACTGGGTTTTGAACCCACTTCAGACTGGGTGAATGCTACCAATTGTGATTGAAGGTTGAGGCTATCCCAGGGCAGAATCCAGGTTTATATCTGAATGTGTGGTGCCAATCCTTGGTGTCAGTGTTAGAGGGAGTCTTTCAAGTTCTGCCAGTTCTCACAAGAGTGCAGCCATTGCAGGTGATAACTAGTTTAGAACTGCTTTTCACTCAGGGTTTTTTGGGTACACTTAAAATGAAACTAGAAAAAGACTTTTTTTTAAAGGTTTGTATGTGCCAAACCAACTGGTAGGTTCAGATCCAAGCTTTGAAAGCCATTCTCTCCCAAAATATGAAGGGTCTTAGATCTGAGGTTCTTAGTATTATGAGTGCTCACTCAGTATTACTTGTGGCAAGTACTGCTCCTGACTACAGAATGAACATTACCAGTTTCAGATGTTTCTTATAGTTTGCTTCCACCTGCCAGATCAAGGCTTTCTCTACAAGCCACATGGGCTACCTTTTATCCCAGTACTAATCATCCAGTGCCCCAGGAGTTGGTCCAGTCAGTGACCCTATGGAATGGCAGCACCGGGGGTGGCTGATAGAGCGGTTGATGTTCTACTGGTGATTTGCTCAGGTCTTAAAATCTCATAAACTCAACATTACTGGGTAGCTTCTACTCAGGCTTCTGGGAGTGGTGTGTGAGAGCACCATATTTTAGCAGAAATGGAAATGATAAACTGAGCCCTGGGCAGAACATCGTAGTTGTCTGTTAAATGTCTTTACATACTTCTATTTAAGTGCCCAGTTTAGTTTTCCAATGCCTCTTCCCTTTTTCCAAGGAATCCTGTATCCCGAAATTTGACTGAGAGACTTTCCAGAACATCAATATATGAGACCACAAGTGCTGACCAAAGTATGAAACACATCAAAATTGTTGTCTGTGGTGAAATGATACAGCTCACTGAGGTTGTACTCAAGCAAGTCCATGCATACAGACAGCATATAAATATATTCAGATATCTATAAAATCCTTCGTCCGGCAATATAGTCTGTTAAAAGTGTGGAGGGAGAATGGTATGATTCTGTGACTTGAAGAAAAAAATGGAAAATTTAGTTTTAGTATTGTAACTAGAACAGAGTCTGACCCAGCAACCTTTTCCCATAATTGACTTACATTATCAGAGTTTTCCTGTGTGGACACCTCTTTATTTTTGGTTACAGGATTTTGTAATTCTCCTTCAGCGTGATAGATTGTGTTTGTCAGCTTCAGGGTATCTTGGTATAGATATATAATAAAAGGATATGTATCTATTTATAATCTCTATCTAAATCTATGTGTTCACTATGTATACATACACATAATATATGAATATATAGTATAAATATGGTGTGTGCATGCACACACACACACACACACACACACACATACACAAATTAATACTTTGATGTCTTTAGCATTTTCAACTAATTATACCTTCCAGTCTCATGTTAATTCCCATTTGAAACATTTGGCACTATTCCTCCTAATTCATTTATATTAATGAGGGGAGGATCCTCTAAGCAATAATCAGTTAAAAATCATGACTAGCTTTGTTAATAAATACCAGATTGGTGCATGATACAGTATTGGCTTGTCCTTAATTAGGAAGCACTGGAAGGGGCACCAAGAGGGAAATACTCATAAATTTTTCTTTTTAAGTCTAACTGCTCTCTTTCTCATATTGCATCTTTGAAATGGAGAGAAAAATTGTAACTTTGAAATTCCTTAATTTTCATATACTTAAGATAGCTTATGATTAATTAAGATATAGATTTAATACTAAAAGTGTTTTTTTTTTACCAATTCTGTTTGTTTGAAAGAAATCTGGAGAAACCTTGTGCAATATTGCAAAGTAGCAGGTAATTTAAATGTTTAATTTAAATACTGGTAAAGTAGAAGCTGGTTAAATCTTATGAGAAAGAGACTGGTTGGCTCAGGGCAATAGTGATGAGCTAGTTCAGCTCTCATTTCTAGGTGACTGACTGGAATCATGTCCACATAAGAATGGAAAGTTATTCCCATCCATGTGTATTCAGTGGTGGCCTCAGTTCATTTCCCATGGGATGGGCAACTTTAACACTCATGAACCTTTCTACACTTAGCCAGCTGAGCAGGGAACACAAAGAGTGGGTGGGCATGGGCTGCAGAGCATGAATCTTTTTTTTTCTTATGTTGATACCAGACATTAAGTGAGGACAGGTGAGCAACGTTTTCATGCTAGTGAAAAGCCTAAATGGATTGGAGTGGTGGTCAGGTATAAAGGCACAGTGATTGCATCAAACTTTCAGTGCCCTTTGTTCTCAAAAACTTTTCAATCATTAGTCTTCTGTGGAATATTGCCATTAACTATTAAGCTTTTTCTTTAGGTTTTTCTAATACTTAACATTGTGTTATGTGAGCTGATGTGATTACTGATGCTTTTTTATGACAACTACTTCCAGTTTATATATGTAATAATAACTTACTAATACAGGAAAAGCACAGTTACCAAGCATCACTTATTACCTCAGGTCTTTTGAACAATACAATGGCAGCCATTAAGTCTTTCCCAAGTTTAGGCCCTTATGGGCTTCATGTCAGCGCCTTTTCTGATGGAAAAGGCGCTTTTTGCATCTGCCTGTATTTTGGGGTATGTCAAGGCACTGAATTTAGACCGACTTATCTGGGTTAGGTCAATATAAATGCCCAATCATTCTGTTCAAAAGCCTTAAATTGACCCCCAAATGGTATACCAATTAAAGTTAGTTCACCTGAGGAGGTATACTAACCTAGACTGAGAATGGGTTAACCCAATCTAAGAAAGGGTTAGATCTCACAAATGCTTGGGATAGTATTTATAAGTGTGGGTGGGTGGGTGGGTGTGATATGATGTGGTATGATTTGATGCGTGCAGTGCCTTGCACAGTGGACTTCTCATCTCACTTGGGACCTGTAGGAGCTGCTGTCATAGGTAAAGTAATTGTGATGTTAGTAGACTGTAGTGGGAAAGGTTGTGAAAAATGGAGTGGAAGAGTCACTTTGGGCAGAGGAAGGAGAAGAGAACAGAAAGCATTCTCAGGTCTTTCATATGTGATAATTTTGGGAGAGGCTGAAGATGCTGCTAAGGAGTATGGTCAGGGTAGGGAAGTGAGGAGAGCTCCTTGAAAGTGGATGGGGAGATAACGCTGGTAGCTGCAGGTGCTCACAGTAAGGGGACTGAATTCCTGACATAGGAGATGAAACTGGAGATCCTGAGTGCTTCTGGGATCATCTAAGCTCTCAGGGAGGTGTGGTTGATGAGAGCCTGACTGATCATAGAGGAAGAGCTGGAGGCAGCTGAGAAGCTATTATTTTTAAAAGTCCCCCTATATCAAAGGTTCTCTCAGTAACTAACATTTTTCTCCATCTCTCTTTTAATGCCTTCTTGATTTCTCCTTCCATTGCCTTGCAGGTCTCCAACTCTCCAGGTTAAGGCTAAAGATATTGAGGAGATTCCCACAAATGACAGAAGAACCTCTTATGAGACTGGGGCCGGGAGGGACGGGTTCTGGGATTCTGCACAATTCTTCACACTTCTCACCCCTTCAGTGGTGAGTGGACTTGACATCTGCAAAGCAAGGAAGAGCAGAATTGCCTGACAGTGAGGCAGGCATTGCTGTGCATGGAAGCACAGGAGCACTAGGGAAAGGGAGGTAAAAGGCTCTGTGGGGCACAGTAACATGAGGTGGGATAAGGTAGAAAGTCCAAGAACTGTTTCTTTGTTTCTGTAGAAGTAGGACATCTGGTCACCTATCAGTGATGCTTGTGAATAAACAAGAGAATAAACACTGGTGCCATGCTAATATCTAACTGTTCAGAAACACAAATAAAATAACATCAGTATCTGGCAAATGAAGGAGGAAAGGAAAAATATTGGGAAGATGTTTTATTTTGACTCTGTTTTTTATTGTTCATAACAAACAATAGTTGTTTTAAAAAAATAAATAAAAAACCCTAGTAACTATAAAAATCACTTGACAGCATCCTTTTAAATTTACCAGTAACAGAATGACTGCAAATGTGTATCAAACAACCTGCTTTCAAATGCAGGTAAGCTGCCATTGAAAAGAGATTTAATCCTAACTGTTTATGCCTGCTTTTGATGACAGTGCAGTTGTGTATTGTGTTGGTTAATAATGCATTCAAGCACCTGTTTAGAGAAGGTATATTCTACTACAGTCCAAAATGAAAACAACCCCATTACTTGTAGGGGTTTCATTCATAATTCTTGTATCGTGCTCTGATTAGAGTATACATTGAACCTCAGACAAGCATTACCTAAGGCACATTGAGTTAAATGCACTGTATAAACTAGGCACAAACCACAAAGCTACCTTTAACTTGCACACAACAGCAAGTAGAAATTGATTAAAATATGCATTCTACTAATATAACGGCTGGTCTCAGTATAGAAATTAATTAATGCTAATAGTACACAATCAAAACTGCTTTTAGAAATCTTCTTAGAACATTAACTAAAATGTTCATCTTTTTAATGCATTTGACTGAACCACTGAGACTAAAAGCTTTGCTTCCTCCATGCAAATGTGAAAAAAAATCACAGTCTGAATGTTCAAGCGGTTATTTTATAGCAACCTCCCCCAGCCATTTGCTTTTGGATTCCTTGTTAACCTGAGCCTGGTCCCAGTGCCATGTGTGAGGTTGTACTATTAGCTACTACAGATTGAGGTGGCAGCCCTGGGAGTCGAGGCCAATAACATATGCAGATTGAGCCACAGAGCAGAGAAGGAGATAACTAAATGAAAAAAGGGGAAAGGGTATTGCATTTAAAGAGGCAGTACTGATATATTCTTGGTGTACAGTTCACAGTTACTCAAAACTCAAGGCATGAATGTTTCCAAATCCTCCAGCTAGATTTCTCTAACATTGTCCTCTCCATTCATCATGTTCCTGGCTTCTGGTTTTCTGTGTGTTTTGTTTTGTTGTTTACCTTTAGGCAAAGCATATTTTAAAATACAAAGCATCATATAGACCTCATTGTGCATATCAAGGACCACAGGAGTCTCACAGGACATGCTAGGTACCGAATGCTTTCATTTCCCAGAGAAGTGTGGGTCTTGGGAGTATCATAAATTGAGAGCAGTCACTCAAGCATTTGTCACGTCATCTGAATAGAAAATAGACAATAGACAATAGAAAAAGTCTTACATTTGGAGGACGTGTAATTTAATTGTTTGCAGCTTAAATATTTTTTAAAGCTTAACATGATTCATAGGTACTGATTCTCTCTCTCTTTCTCACTCTCCCCTCTAAACCTGCCATCCTCCCCTCCTTCCTATTCCATGCAACTTACCCTCTCTCCTTTTCTTCTTTTATATATGACAGTCCTCCTTAGGTTTTGATTTTTGTCCACCTCAACTCCTCATCCATTTCTGATCCTTATTCCTTCTTCATTCCCCAGCCACTTGACTTCTTCCAGAGCTCATGTTTAAAACTGAGAATGGCTGGCCTCTCGGTCATTGAGAAATGTCCCACTGAAACCCAGAGAGACAGCAACAGCTTCAATTGAAAATGATTTTGAATGTGTTCCAGCAATCATGAGTTTTAACAGCTATTTCCCAGAAACCTAGAAGCTTTGCAGTTTTAAAATATATAGTTATTTTCAGCACTACATCAGATTTTCATTATGAAGGGTTGCAGCATTTGTAGTGATGTGCTTCTACTGACACCACTTTGTTATGATGACATCTGTATGACAATACAACTACAAACATATGTTCCTTTACCAACCAACCCCAAACCAACCAGCTGCTCCTCCACACGTTACAATTAGAAGGCAATCCTTGGAGAATGTGAGGATTCTCCTACCTGTGTAGCCCCCCCGTCTCAAAAACAAAGATGACAGTCTATTCAACACTGGATAAAATCTGCCAGTGTTGTCTTTGGCTTTCCAAAATCATGTCTTCGATGATCGTGACATCAGGACCCAAACCACACTTCTCATCTTCCAGGCTGTTGTCATTCCTACCATGTTGTATGAGTATGAAACTTGGATGACATACCAGAACACCTGAAGGCTTTGGACCATTACCATCAGTGACATCTTTGGAAAATACTCCAAATCAGTTGGGAGGACAGAAGAGCGAATGCCAGTGTTTTGACTCAAGCAAACAACACCAGGAAACGCAGTCACGTTTATACAGCACTAGCTCCATTAGACTGGACATATCCTAAGGATGCCTGACAATTGGCTCCCAAAACAGATCCTGTACTCCCAATTCACTGATCATCACTGCTGTAGAGGAGGGCCAAAAAAAGAGATTTAGGGACAATTTAAAGAAATTTTTTTATTAACATCAATGCCTGGAAGACTCAAGCACTGAATCATACCCAATGGCACCATGATATACACTTTCATTAGATAGAATTCATATATCATTTTGAGTGAAGCCCCTTCACTACGGAGGCAGAGAGATGAGACAGAAAAAGGGAAAGAGATGTGATCTGACATCACCAGGATCTGTTCCTTCTTCCTCAGACTATTTGTCACATCTGCAGTTGAACACGTGGATCTTCGATCAGCCTCCTCAGTCATCTACAGACTCACTGATGACTCCTTTATTTACTGGAAGACTATCATTCTTGTATTGAGGGACTGGTTTTGTTGCTGTAGTGCTCTGAGTATGGCATCAAACCTAGAACCAAGGAAAATGAGTGCAGTGTCTCTGCCACAAACTTCCCTCAAAGAAGTCACTTCTCTCTCTGTCTCAGCTCTGCTACTTTTTAGAGCAGCGTTGTCCAATTTGTGTTTCATAAGATGCACGTGGCCTGAAAGTCATTAACTTGTGGCCTCTGGGCTTCCACCTGTCTGCTACTCATCCCATCTCTCCTTCTGCAGCTGCAAGATCTCTGAACTCCCCCTCCTTTCTCTGGCTTCTGCTTCATGCCCCTGCCCCTGCCTTTACTTCTCAGGGGAGCAGTGTACAGCTCCTAGCCACTCAGGAGTTGGCTAGCCCTATTTCAGAGGAGAAAAGCATAAAAGTTGTACTGGATGGCACTTCTTTTTGTCTGCAGTTTCATAGAATAACCCCCTTCTTTGCAGCTGAAGTCCCTTGCCTCTCTGGAAGTGAATGTGTCAGCTTGTGTTACTTTGGGTTGCTTTGTGCTTACCTTCAGAACCACATTCTTGCTTTTCTCAACAAGTTTCATCACAGCCCATCTCCAAAAGACTTAGGCTCAGGCAAATTTCCTTTGGTGTTGAAGGTGTGGTGTCTTCTTTCGCTCTCAGGTTTCTATTGCAAGCATATTTCTGGTCCTTTATAGCTTCTTTAGAGTTATAGCACCATGTCCTTGCTTTCTGATACAGTTAAAGTGACCTGGATCATTTGAACCATGAATTCCTCTGTCACTGCTGTCAGAGAAATTCTAAATGCTGTAACTCCATAGAGAACCATTGCAATCAGCTCTTAAGGCAAGCCCTAATGCTATTAATTTCCAGTCCCCCCCCCCCACACACTCTTTATACATTTTAATAACCAAAACATTAGCATATTAAGGCATTTCATCATAAACCACGTAAGAGATAACTTGGCCATTTTTTTATCTGCATTCATTTTAAGTTTCAAAGACAGTTTAACATTGTAGAATCTGAACAGATGACTTAGACATTATTAATGGGGATATTACACAATTAAAATCAGACCCTGAACGTAATTGAACAAAATGTTCATGGATGCTGCCAAATTGAGTGACTAGGTTTAGATTATGGAAGTACAGCTGGGTGTGTATTAAGCCATCCAAATGCCTGGATAACTATAGGTACCATCAAGAGAATTGGAAAGAAGTAACTGGACCCAACCTTAGCATCTGATGAAGTAGGTTGTTGCCTATGAAAACTCACGACTTTTTGAGCTAGTGGGTACATCTACATGTGCAATTAGCACATAGCAGTAAACTCTGACGCAGTTCATGCTGGAGTCAGCTGCTCTCGGGCACAGCGTCTGCGCTTGTGCCCAGATTTGGCAGCAGTTTGGGCCAGAGTAGAGCAGTCCCAGGCCTGCACAAGGCCCAAGGGGTCAGCTCTGAACTCCAGGTGGCAGCACTGGGTAATAGAGGGTCTGGTGGGGGCACGAGCATGTAGGGCTAGGTGGCAGGAAGCTCCCACACAATAGCACCCTTGTGCCCCAGTAAGCCCCAGTCACAGTTTACATGTGCATTTGAGTGCACATAATTACTCTGCTGTAGTACTTGTCCTGGACAGTACTATTTTATGATGGGATTAATTTACTGTGCCCTAATTCCAGTGCACAAAAGACTGACTCTTTACTGAGGAACTAATTATTCAACTCCACAGTAAAGTGAATGCATAGATGCATCCAGTTAGTCTCTAAGGAAGGCTACCCTTTCCTGATTCTATTTAATTTTTTTCTGGCAGAACTCAGGCTTCTAGTGCCATTTCACCTAAAATTTTCAAGGGTAGATAGTATCACCTGCCTCTGGAGCAGATTACAGTCTATTATTCCCTATGCAAACCCTTAAGTGTCCTCTGATGAGCTGCTACTAACTTCACTCCATTTACCCCAAAGATTCTTTTGATGCAGGTATATAAGTAATAAGCAGGACACAGATGCTCAATGCATTTATAAATAGCTGTGATATTTATTTTTATTAGATCTGGTCAAAACAGGTTGTTTCTTTTCAGTGTTTGTAAAAAAAGTCTCCTTTTTTGTGAAAACATTTTGAAATTCAATTAGTTGACCTATTGTATTGTACTGTAGTGCATCTGTTGTATTAGGTATTGTGCAAATATAGAGACCTTTCCAAAGTCTACCGAAGTCAATGGGAGCTCTTTTTTTACTTCATTGGTTTTTACTTTAGGCTAGCATTGAATGATGGTTTCTACCCAAATTGCTTACAGTCTAAATATGAGAGATAACTGAGTAGATGAGGCAAACAAGAAGAGTGGGTTGGGGCAGGGCAAGAAAGATAGTTACAAAAACCAGAGTATTATCAATTCTTTACCTATCAGGTGGTGTAAGAGAGATGATAGGCCAGAAATTATGCTAGAGGCAAGGATTTCTTAGGGTGATAACTTTTATTGGAACAACTATGTAGTTGGGATAAAGACAGAAAAGTTTTTGAATGTGAGACATTCTTCCTAAAGTCTGATCCCAAGTACATAGCTGGTCCAATAAAAGATGTTACCCATCACCCAAAGAATTCCTTGCTGCTCACATAACCTATCAGGAACAGTTCTCACAAATCATCTGTCTAATCCTTACCAAGATACACTTCCATGCCAGCAGAAGAGGTGAATTTTGATAAAGAGCTAAGGATATTACTACCAAGTACTCCTCAAACTTCTTTAGAAGCTCTCAAGTATTTCAATTAATTCATAATTGAAAACTTTTTGATCAGGTTTTGAAAATGTTACGAGAATGTCTGCCTTTCAAGAGTATAAGAAGCAGTCACAGCAAAGGGCAGTGAAGCTTTATCTTCATATTTTGACAGGCAAATGAGGCACGGGGCTTGGAAAGAGCTGCAGGGAAGGTGCAGGTCCCAGCCCCCTGCCCCGATCTGCTGGCGGGGCAGCTAGCACTGAGCTCCCAGCTGGACGGGGATTCTCTGCGCAGCCACGCATCTAGCTCACTACTAGATGTCCCATGAGAGGATTGGGGCAGGGGGTGTCTCTGCCCCTCTCCTGCAGCTCTTTTTAAGCCCCATGCCTTGATTGCCTGATTAAGGCCTGGGGCTGGGACCTGCCTCTGTCTGGGACAGTTCCCAGCCCCCCTCCACAATCGCAGGGTGGGGACTAGAGAGCTTGTTCCCTGCTCAGCTCCATGATCACAGAGCAGGGTGGGAAACAGGCTAGAGAGCTCCCAGTGCCAGCCCTGCAAACTTGGAGCTGGTGCTGGGAGATCTTTATAAGGATCCTTAGAAGGATAAGGATCTCCCAGCACTGATCCCGCAATTGCAGAGCTGGAACTGGGATATAAGAACCCCTGCAGTCTTTCCTGCCCAAAGCAGAAGGGCTGGACCCAATGATCTCATAAAGTCCCTTCCAGCCCTAAACTTCTGTGAATCTGTGAATCTCCCAGTCTCCTGCTCCCTGATCGTGATAGCGAAGCGTGTGCTGGAAGATACGGACCTCCCAGAAGATTGCCACAGAAGTGTATCTGAGCAGACATTTTGACCCATGATGAAAAAATGCTTTCATGAATGGCCATCATTCTGACGACCTCCCTGTCACATTTTTAATGAAAGCAATGCATTGTTTTCAGTTGTTTACCTTATTCAGTGATTGAAAAGACAGATACGTTAGTTTATTAGTAAAAATTAATAATCAGTCTAGCACTAAATAATAAACACACTAGATGATTTTAATAGGGCTTCTCATGTGGGCAGTAAATTTCAAGGACTTTTACCTGAGTGAGGACTGAGAATTTGGGCCATAAATAGTAATTTCACTTGTGATGCCTTCTGAACAGATAACTACAAAGCAGACCTCCTTCCTGCCATGAATTTATGATGCAAAATTGTAATATAATATATACATTCTGTTATGCACCCCATACACAATTATTAATAGTAGCAATAGTTTGTATATAGTGTTAGGGTGACAGTATTTGGATCTTGGGGAGCACTGGATTTGCAGCTGAATAAAAGGCAAAGCTGCTAACCACAAGGCTGAATGGTATGTTAAAAGTAACATTGCAAGATGCTTAAGCAAGCATTTTCCTAAGAATATAGTAGTGTTGTAAGATATACAGATCATTGTGTAAGAAAAAAAAAACAGGATGCAGACCACCAGCTATCGTTGAGAGATAAAGCAGAAGCGAGACCTTGGAGATGGTGAGGAAATCAGCAAGAGACTGAAAGTGACCGAAAGAAGCAGGGGTCAGGGTCTTAGGCATGTGCTCATAGCAAAAAGTCATGCAACTAAGTGCATAGGTAATTTCATGCTAATGAAATAAACAGTAAACAGAGACAGAGCTTAAGATGGGAAGGAATAAGGGTGCAACAAAGGAAGAACAGGTGGGGTAAATGTTAATGAGCATAAACCAAGGTGTATAAATATGGAAAGAACTAATGTTCGTGGCTGCTCCCCAGTTTGTTGGAGCTCACCTGAAGCTGTCTCCATTTTGAATAAAGCTGTTGAAGAGTAATGCGTGCATCGATCTGTTGTCTCCCTAGTCTTTGGGTGTCACATGGAGTCAGGGTCTAACATATAGATTTTGAAATTTTGGAATTTGTTGAACACAAAAGGCATTATTATAAAGGTGGTAGGTTTCCTTTGGAGAATCTACCATTTTGGACTCTCAAATTTCCAAGTGCACTCATGAACACAAACTATTCCGGGAAGAAAATATTTAGTTAAAATACTGGGCCTTTCTTGAAAAATTAGCAAGAATCTGAAAAGAAGACCTGATTAAAAGAACTTTTTTTCTTTTAAATGAGACTTTCTGAGAGCAAAACTATAGTTTCTAATGACTACCTAGAGTCCTCCTTCCCCATAGCCCCAGCCCATACCTCCAAATTTGTCCTGGCATGGAAGTGAGCTAAGCAGGGACATGTTCTTCCCCTGCTGGCTAGTGATGCAGTGAGTGCCCCCTCCAGCTGGGAGTGGAGCATTAACTAGTTTTTTAAAAATGAAAAAAGGAAATCAGTGCAGACAGAGTAAGGAAGGTGGCACTCAGTCCATCTGCAGGTGGAGCTTGGAGAACCCCAGCTGCAGCATGTTCACTTTCAAGAACACCAGCTGTTCCACCAAACCAGAATCCAAGCAGGTGTGGTGGGCTGTCACAACATCCCCAGAAATGCTGAACACCCCCTTGCTTATAACACTGGTTGATGGACAGGACAGGTGTTGCCAGGCAACCATGGCCAGATCCTGCCACATCTGGCTGTGGCTTGCCTTGTAGGCCAAGGGGTTGCAGTCAAGTGGCTCCACATCCTCGATGAGATAGGTAGCCACCAAAGTCTCAGCGCTACCTGCCTGAGGACAGGGTCTGGTGCATTTGGACCCCAGCATTGAAGCCATGCCCTTGGCCCACATTGGCAGTGGTTGGCATGGAAGAGATTGGCTAGTGCTGGTGCTGGGAGTGCTGTCACAGGAAAGTGGATCCCCATCTTCTACATCCCCTTGCCTCTGCCCTTCTGCCTCCCTGACTCTGTTGACCAGCACTTGCATCCAGTGATCGAGGGTTTTGGTGCTGCCAGTGCACATGTTCCCCTTCACCCTTGGGTTGCACAAGCCTACCAGCATGTGGACCATACTGGACTGCAAGGGATCCAGCCATCTCCTGTTGCCTTCCTTCAGCTGCCTCACCAGTACCTGCACATCTGGTGACAGTGGCTTGCCCCAGCCAGGAACATTGATCCCCTGGAACTTCTCCATTTGGTTCTCCAGTTCCCTCACTAGGGGGATCACCTGGCTAAGGAGGGAATTGGCAGCACTGAGGGTCTTGGTGGCCTCAAGGAAGGGATGGAGGACAACCAAGATCTGGGAGATGGTATCTCACTCAGCTCTGTTAAGGAGACAGCTGATCCCAATCTCCCCAAGCAAGGCTATCTCGTGGGTGGCCTTCTGTTGCTCCGTCAGCCTCTCAAGCATCAGGTATGTGGAGTTCCACTGAGTTTCCACATCCTGCATGATTTTGTGCTGAAGGATGCTCAGCTCTGCCTGTTTCTTCCACAGCATTTTGCCCCCCTTGATGCTGTGGTGAAAGTAGCTCATCACCTTCCTGCATTTTGAATTGAGCTGGCTTGTAGTGGTAGTAGTGGCACCATCACTGGCATCCCTGTCCCCCTCCAAGGTGTCTCTGTTGGCATCTGCTGTGTGGCACACAGGCTGCACCTCATAGTCAAAGTTGGCTTCACGGACCACCTTGACCATATT